>NW_024503124.1:5773885-5776915 GCF_017590055.1 Onychostruthus taczanowskii
GCCTGAGAGCCCCTTAATTTAAAAACTATAGCAATTCAGAGGGAGGGTTTTACATTTTCCATTTTAGGGGAGGCTCCTGCCTTCCTTAGCAGACACCTGGCTTTCCAAACCAAGACACTGGGGAAGGGGGCAGCGACTCAGGGCTTGGGGGCTGCTCCTGAAACCAGGGACCAGGTGAAACCAGCTGGTGCTTCTTCATGAGCAGTTCTGTGCGCATAAAGAAGAAGAAAATCTGTTCTCTAAGCTCTCCCCAGAGAAATGCCAAGGATGACACATCTGGCTGTCTTCTACGAGGCACTCGCAGGGCCCAGGTTTGCAAAGTCATGCGATGTCACTTTCATATTTTCTGAAAAATCCCCTTACCCAGGATTTTTCTCCCGGGAAGCTGAGAAGCCTCAGAGAAAAAGGAAAACAATATTCTCTCATTTGCTTCTCCTGTGTTTTGCTACTTTGGAATGTGCTTGGACATTGTTTACCCACAGGTGATTGTTTAATTGGTTTCTGCTGTGAATTATTTTGACTCAATGGCCAATCAGTGCCAAGCTGTGTTGGACTCTGGAAAGAGTCACGAGTTTCATTATTGTCTTTTCAGCATTCTGTAAGTATCCTTTCTGTATTCTTTAGTATAGTATAGTATTCTTTAATATAATATACTATGATAAAATAATAAATTAGCCTTCTGAGAACATGGAGTCAGATTCATCATTCCTTCCTGCCACAAGTCACCCCGCAAACACAATAATGCACGAGCCCAGATATACAGATTGGAAAATCCTCTCAAGGTTGAAGTACTTGGTTTCCTAATTCCTCGAGCCAGAGGGACACCTGCACCTGACTGCTTCTGTAAATTCTGACTTTAAGACCAGATTACTGCAGCTGCAGAGTGCTCTGCTACCCCACTCCCTTGCTCTGGGTCTCAGAAAGGATTACATTTTTTTAGTGCAAAGATTAGCAATGCAAACAGAGGGAAAAGAAATCTGAATATGCCAATTGCTTGGTTTAATTGAAAAAAGTCTTTCACCATATTTTTTCAAAGAAAAGTGGTTTTTCCAGAGGAAATGATTGAGTTCTTTCAAGGGGGAGAAAAAGAAAGCCAAACCTATTTACCATGTCAAATCCAGCAAGGTTCATTGAAGAAGGGCAAAAAATTTTGAAAGTTTCACAACAAGACTTAAAAATTCAGTTTTGTTTTGGCTGGAAGCACTGCCTTTTTCCCCCATCCCAAACACGTGTGAGAGCTGACCTTGCCCTGCTGGGTGCTGTACTCTTGACTTTCTTGGTGCCCTCCAGCGACAACTCCTCTTTTATCAAAAAAGGATCTGAGAAGAAAGGGGACTTGCTAGAAATCTGTAATTAGGATATAATGTCCCTTCTCCTTCAGGTGTTTTCCTAGGGTTTCATCAAGAGAAGTGGTGAGCATTGATACTCTCCCTGTGATGAACAAAATCTCCCCTGTCAATGCAGTAAGCACAGGAATGCAATAGGTTGTCACAAATCCTGTCCAATACCCTCTTGCAAAATAATTACACTTCAAGAGAATTTTCATCTCATGTTAACAAGGCCCCCTACAATCTTTGTGCTCTCAGTTGTATTAGAAACTGATTTATAATTAATGACAACTGCAATGCCACCACCTTTCCATGAGAGAGATCTTTAGCTGCCTCCTCAAAAGGGGTTGAAAAAAAGAGAAAAATATGAGAGAAAGGTTTAATGGCTGCTTTGCCATGTTAATAGTAAGTGGCTCTCACTCAGAAGTATCTGGAAGCACAGAATATATGAGCAAGAAAATAATGTTCATATAGTGAGCATTTAAATTACAGTTGAAAAAACCTTATTTGAATAAAACCAAGAATGTATTCTGTGCAGCATAATATCCAATAACTGTATTTTGCCTCTAGAGAGGTACTGAAGTGAATAGTTTGACCAGGATTTGACAGTTTGCAGAGTTCATACTCAAGACACTGTGTTTGTGGGATGGGTGTTCTTAAGAAGCCTGTGAAAGATGAGTTTGTTTAACACAGAAAATTTTTTTGTTGCTATTCCTGTTGACTTCTGCTCCTTTGATTTTTCCCTCCAGAATTTACTCAATAAATAGGTCCCTAATGTATCTACATTCTTCAAAAGCATTAAAAAATCTGGGTCTGATTAATTAAAATCTCATTATCCATCATAATTGCAGTAGGTATGCAAAAATAGAAGATTTATTATTCAAGGAATTAATACATTTCTAGAACTCTTTGGGGTTCATATGAGAATTGGAAATGAGCACTGTATAATAATTTGCTTCAGGAGAGCTAATTAAGTCAGTTCATTTATTCAGTTATCTAAGCCTGGTCTAATCCTGTATACTGCTAAAACCTTTTGATGCTCCCAACTTCATTACTGATTTGAATTAATACGAGGACACAAACAGAAAATGTTCCTTCCATTTAGTAATGCATGGGAAGTGCCAGGCCTGAGATCCACAGGGTAAATCTGTATCCTGCCCTTGTCTCCAACCAAAGACATGGATTCCTTTTCAGAGCAACTACCTTTGGTCCTGCTGGAGTCTCTCTGGATAACACCAGCTCAGAAAGTGCCTCTCTTGCAGCTGGCTTTGGACCCCGAGGGGTCTGGGGGGGAAGAAGGGAGGTCACAAACAAGCTGTGATCACAACTGCTGTCACAGCTGGCATTTACTCTGCACAAAGGGTCTGTGCTCCGGGAAAAGGAGGGAATGGTCCTTGTGGCCATCTTTACCCCTTTCTGCTTCTCTGCCTCATGCCGAACACCGGAGAGTACACGATATAATCTGGAGATTCTGGAACACCAGCATGGCTTCTCCACTGGATTTCCCAGAGGAACAGCAGCTGCCTCTTCAGAGGAAGACTGCACCCTTCTGCAGGATCCCTGCTCCAACAGAGCCACACCTGACACTCCAGGGTGGCTGCAGCCACAATTCCAATTGGACTGCTACCAGCCCCCTGACCAACAGGGTGTCAGGTCATATTCTGACTCTGTCAGTGTTGTTTTGGTTTACTGCATTGTTTAT
>NW_024503124.1:5777128-5836231 GCF_017590055.1 Onychostruthus taczanowskii
GCCTGAGAGCCCCTTAATTTAAAAACTATAGCAATTCAGAGGGAGGGTTTTACATTTTCCATTTTAGGGGAGGCTCCTGCCTTCCTTAGCAGACACCTGGCTTTCCAAACCAAGACACTGGGGAAGGGGGCAGCGACTCAGGGCTTGGGGGCTGCTCCTGAAACCAGGGACCAGCTGAAACCAGCTGGTGCTGCTTCATGAGCAGTTCTGTGCGCATAAAAAAGAAACAAATCTTTCTGTAAGCTCTCCCCAGAGAAATGCCAAGGAGGACACATCTGGCTGTCTTCTACGAGGCACTCGCAGGGCCCAGGTTTGCAAAGTCATGCGATGTCACTTTCATATTTTCTGAAAAATCCCCTTACCCAGGATTTTTCTCCCGGGAAGCTGAGAAGCCTCAGAGAAAAAGGAAAACAATATTCTCTCATTTGCTGCTCCTGTGTTTTGCTGCTTTGGAATGTGTTTGGAGATTGTTTCCCCACAGGTGATTGTTTAATTGGTTTCTGCTGTGAATTATTTTGACTCAATGGCCAATCAGTGCCAAGCTGTGTTGGACTCTGGAAAGAGTCACGAGTTTCATTATTGTCTTTTCAGCATTCTGTAAGTATCCTTTCTGTATTCTTTAGTATAGTATAGTATTCTTTAATATAATATACTATCATAAAATAATAAATTAGCCTTCTGAGAACATGGAGTCAGATTCATCATTCCTTCCTGCCACAAGTCACCCCGCAAACACAATAATGCACGAGCCCAGATATACAGATTGGAAAATCCTCTCAAGGTTGAAGTACTTGGTTTCCTAATTCCTCGAGCCAGAGGGACACCTGCACCTGACTGCTTCTGTAAATTCTGACTTTAAGACCAGATTACTGCAGCTGCAGAGTGCTCTGCTACCCCACTCCCTTGCTCTGGGTCTCAGAAAGGATTACATTTTTTTAGTGCAAAGATTAGCAATGCAAACAGAGGGAAAATAAGTCTGAATATGCCAATTGCTTGGTTTAATTAAAAAAAGTCTTTCACCATATTTTTTCAAAGAAAAGTGGTTTTTCCAGAGGAAATGATTGAGTTCTTTCAAGGGGGAGAAAAAGAAAGCCAAACCTATTTACCATGTCAAATCCAGCAAGGTTCATTGAAGAAGGGCAAAAAATTTTGAAAGTTTCACAACAAGACTTAAAAATTCAGTTTTGTTTTGGCTGGAAGCACTGCCTTTTTCCCCCATCCCAAACACGTGTGAGAGCTGACCTTGCCCTGCTGGGTGCTGTACTCTTGACTTTCTTGGTGCCCTCCAGCGACAACTCCTCTTTTATCAAAAAAGGATCTGAGAAGAAAGGGGACTTGCTAGAAATCTGTAATTAGGATATAATGTCCCTTCTCCTTCAGGTGTTTTCCTTGCAAGTGCTAGGGTTTCATCAAGAGAAGTGGTGAGCATTGATACTCTCCCTGTGATGAACAAAATCTCCCCTGTCAATGCAGTAAGCACAGGAATGCAATAGGTTGTCACAAATCCTGTCCAATACCCTCTTGCAAAATAATTACACTTCAAGAGAATTTTCATCTCATGTTAACAAGGCCCCCTACAATCTTTGTGCTCTCAGTTGTATTAGAAACTGATTTATAATTAATGACAACTGCAATGCCACCACCTTTCCATGAGAGAGATCTTTAGCTGCCTCCTCAAAAGGGGTTGAAAAAAAGAGAAAAATATGAGAGAAAGGTTTAATGGCTGCTTTGCCATGTTAATAGTAAGTGGCTCTCACTCAGAAGTATCTGGAAGCACAGAATATATGAGCAAAAAAATAATGTTCATATAGTGAGCATTTAAATTACAGTTGAAAAAACCTTATTTGAATAAAACCAAGAATGTATTCTGTGCAGCATAATATCCAATAACTGTATTTTGCCTCTAGAGAGGTACTGAAGTGAATAGTTTGACCAGGATTTGACAGTTTGCAGAGTTCATACTCAAGACACTGTGTTTGTGGGATGGGTGTTCTTAAGAAGCCTGTGAAAGATGAGTTTGTTTAACACAGAAAATTTTTTTGTTGCTATTCCTGTTGACTTCTGCTCCTTTGATTTTTCCCTCCAGAATTTACTCAATAAATAGGTCCCTAATGTATCTACATTCTTCAAAAGCATTAAAAAATCTGGGTCTGATTAATTAAAATCTCATTATCCATCATAATTGCAGTAGGTATGCAAAAATAGAAGATTTATTATTCAAGGAATTAATACATTTCTAGAACTCTTTGGGGTTCATATGAGAATTGGAAATGAGCACTGTATAATAATTTGCTTCAGGAGAGCTAATTAAGTCAGTTCATTTATTCAGTTATCTAAGCCTGGTCTAATCCTGTATACTGCTAAAACCTTTTGATGCTCCCAACTTCATTACTGATTTGAATTAATACGAGGACACAAACAGAAAATGTTCCTTCCATTTAGTAATGCATGGGAAGTGCCAGGCCTGAGATCCACAGGGTAAATCTGTATCCTGCCCTTGTCTCCAACCAAAGACATGGATTCCTTTTCAGAGCAACTACCTTTGGTCCTGCTGGAGTCTCTCTGGATAACACCAGCTCAGAAAGTGCCTCTCTTGCAGCTGGCTTTGGACCCCGAGGGGTCTGGGGGGGAAGAAGGGAGGTCACAAACAAGCTGTGATCACAACTGCTGTCACAGCTGGCATTTACTCTGCACAAAGGGTCTGTGCTCCGGGAAAAGGAGGGAATAGTCCTTGTGGCCATCTTTACCCCTTTCTGCTTCTCTGCCTCATGCCGAACACCGGAGAGTACACACAGACAAAAGAGAGTCCACTTGTCAGTAAACAAAGGGTATTTATTTAAGATGAGGGTAAATTCTGAGTTCTGACAGCCCTCTGTTTGAGGATGCTCACTGTGAGGGTAGGGAAAAGGCCACGAGACCTGTTGTCTGCTGTCTCCAGGAGAAAACCTTATTGGTTGCTCTTAAAGCAAAGTATTTTTTAGAAAAACACTGAAACTAATTATTATTAGTCTCATGTACATGAGTTTATCCCTTCCATTATAGACCCACTGTATTTTCACAGGAAAAAGAAAACCAGTCTTGGTACTCTTGCTTGGAGTTGATACTGTTGGGATACCAGAGTTGAATTTTCATGAGAAAACCTCTGGAGACTTCAGTCCTCAAGCAAACTGGCCATACTAGTCATCCATTTAATTTCTTTTCATAAAACCACGCTATAAAACTAATTGTTGAGTCTGAAGCTTCTGGAGTGTGCTGTGTACTTAAGGAGATCAAAGGGAGAACCAAGTAGCAGTTCTGGAGAATTTCCATGAATATATTGCATGAGGTAAAAGAGTTGTACAGGAAACTTCTGGTTTGCCAGGAAGGACTGAAGAAGTTACAGTCCTTGCACTGCTGCAGTAAGGGAATTATTTATTAGCCAGATGATCACTGGGTCTTCTGACTTATAATTGACTGTTTTGCATGGGAGTTTGCAGACCTGCTTCCTGAAGAACTGAAGCAATAGCTCCATCAGAGAGATGAAGTGATGATGGCCTCTTAAAATTCCCAATGTTTATTTTTTTCTTGGTGTGCACAAATGCTTCATAAATTTCACATCCAGCTCATTTTTTTTGCAGCCCCAGACGCCATAGCTTTCAATTAAGTAGGGTTTGGATTTTCTCTTCCATTTTGTAAAGAATCTCCATTATCAGATGTTGACACCAATTGATTATCCCTCTTTATTGCATCTTCTAAGATCACTGAGCCAATTAAACCCCTCTGCCTTCCTAAGGGTGAGCCATCCCTGTAGACTCCTAATGGTCCCACCACAGCATGTTGTTCCTTTGTTACCAAGGCAGCAATTAACAAGTTTTTGATGGAAGAAAAGCTCCTAGAGACAGGCATGGCATGATGATAGGAAGGTGTCTCCTTTTTGTCTTCTCAACATGGCAAGATCTTGTATAACCCTTCCTCCCTTGGGTTGAACAGCCCTGTCGAGCTGCTTGGTGTGGGACCTGCCACAGTGCATCCAAAAAATAACGATATTTACACACATTCAATTATTAAAGGGTCCTGAAACCTAAATCTGAGCTGCAGTCCTGTTTAAAGCAGGTTTAATGTCAGTAAAAGGGAAAGATTATATTTTCTCACCAACTTGATCTCTGTGCTGCCATTGAGTTCTGCACTGTCAGGTTTTGTTGATGGAGAAATTGTTTTTTAAAGTGTTTTTTTCAGGTTTTAATGTCATGTTTATGCAAATTTAAACACAGCAGCCATGAAGGAGACTTTCCAAAATAATCTATAAGACTATTCTTTAGACAAGTCTTAATTGGGAAATAATTATTTCTGTGCATGAGATTAATAATAACTAAGTAATTTGCTATTGTTTTTCATTAGAAGAATTTGTTTTCAGCTGAGCTATTTAAAAATCAAAAATTATGCCTTCTGAAATTCTGGTGATTTTTAAGGTAGATGACATGTTATTGGATATGGTATGGAATGCAAAAGGCATATTTTCCCCCAGTGAACTTCAGCCTGTCTGGGTTTTATTCTGTGCTCTGGTGCATGCTAGGTAATTTTAGATTGGAAGGAAGCAATACTGTTGCTTCTGCATTGCAGGGTAGCCTTAGTGTCCCAGTCTACTCCTAAATGTCCCTTCTCCACGAGGAAAGGATGGGCTGGGAGAAAGGCCAGGGCAGAGGTCATTCTCCAGAGTGAAGGTGGAGCCCTGGGCTGGGTCACTAAACTGCTCTGTTCAACCCATGGCAGATGATGCTGCTGTTCTTTGTCTGTCTCCTTGGAAAGTGAGAACTTTGGAAGATTCAATCTGCTTCCCACTCTGGCTGAGCACTGCTACCATGGTCTTTGGAGGCAGGAGTAAAAGGACAGGAACTTGTGCATTTGGAGAAAATGGACATATTGATGGCCTTTTACTTCTCCAATGGAAAGTAATATTTCTGCCTAGGAAAGTGTTGGGTTTTCACTTTTAAGGATCAGGCATCATAGGAGGTGCACATTGGGTGTTTGTGGTGCAGCCCAAAATCTGCATCCTTTGGAAAAGCCTGTCACTGTAAGAGACCTAAAACTGGAAACCACATGGAGTGTGACTGATTTAGCCTCTGCTGTGAACTTGGATCATCTTGGGAAGTTGTGAAGAGAATCTATCCTGAGCTTTGAGAAAAGATTTCAAATTAAAGTTCTGCATCCATGGGTGCTGAATTTGTGGGCCTCTGCTTATACCTGGATCTGGAAAGGTGCTGCTTTGGTTGTCTACGATTTATTTCTTATGGAAATCCTTTAGGGTGTTGCTGCATTTCCTCAGTGCTGGTGTACCCAAGCTTTCTTTCCCCTCATGTGTATGTACAGATATATATACACATACATATATATAAAGCTAGAAATTAGTAGCTGACTGTAAAGAATTTGGCAAAAACTCTGGCCTGGAAACTCTGGCAAACTGTAGGTTCACTATGGAAGCTTGTGACTTGAAACTCATTTTTTGTAGTTCATTGAAAGTGTAATGGGTGAGCTAGAATCTGTCAATGCAATTAGTCCAGGCTGGGGGGAAAGCAGGAACTTGTTTCTTTTGGACAGTAGCATTCTCTGTGATGCACCCTTGTCTCTGTAAGCAAGTGCTTTATTAGTATGTAGCCAAAAAAAACCACAAAACAAACCAGCATGTAGGTCTTGCAATTCAGTGCTGTCACTTCAGAGTGATGCTTGAAATGCTTTAGCAATAATGTAGCTACAGCAAACAAAGTATAATCACACCCTTGTAAAATAACGGATGATATGTCTTCATTGGGAACCCAAGCTCTATTATCTCCAAAACAGCACAGTGCTACAGAATGAGAGAGGATCTGGAGATGTGAATTTTAAATGGAAATTTTCTGCTTGTCTTTAGCCCTAGTGATGGAAAAGTCACTTCAAAGCTGGAGCTGTGTCAGGGTGTGTGCACGAATATGAACAGTGGAGAAGGTGCACTTCTGGCTGCCCTTGCTCATGAGCTATTAAGAGGGAGTCAATTATACTGGAGGACAACAAATTGAAATTGAGAGGAACTGTCTGCACCATTAACCAATGTGACTCTCCAGGACTGCATATGCAAGTGCAGAGAAACTCTGGAGAGGAATAACCTCTTCCCTAGGTGAGCAGATTTATCTGGCAGCTTTGGTCCCTGTTTCTTCAGGACTGCACACAGTGAGCCAGGCACTCAGCTACAACACACAGGAGAAACCTCCTATACAAACTGATTATTTGGGGTTCTGTACACCCGTGTTACTCACCCCAAAGGGCTCTCTGTCCCTGCAGGAGCTGTCTCATTGTCCTGCATTGGTTTGCAGTGTGCAATAGCAGTGACAGTGCAGGCAGAGCCTGTGATCACTTGTGGGGGATGTGTGGGGTCAAGAAAGCTGATCTGCTGGGAAACACACAAGCAAATGTGCT
Source organism: Onychostruthus taczanowskii (assembly GCF_017590055.1). Classification (NCBI taxonomy): domain Eukaryota; kingdom Metazoa; phylum Chordata; class Aves; order Passeriformes; family Passeridae; genus Onychostruthus; species Onychostruthus taczanowskii. The sequence goes on from NW_024503124.1 coordinate 5,783,555, forward strand.
CTGCAGCATCCCAGCGTGGGTTTTCCCTGTGCAAGGAGAACTGAACTGGGTCTCTCATTCTCACAACCCAACAGCCTCGCTCCTGCCCACTGAGCACATTCAGGTGGGAGCCCGTGGTTCACTTCTATCAGAGGCTTCCCTTGCAGTGACAGTATTCGAGGTCATTTCAGTAAATTGATACACCCATGCTTTTCCTAACAGGCTGTTAAACCCTTTCAAACTGTCCAGATCCCCCTGTGTACAATGGGATATACAAAATCATGGTAATGCCATTGCTGAGAGGAGCAAACTGCTGTCAGATTCCCCTCCATGTTCTCAAAGAGCAAGTGTACAATCACAAATCCATTGAGCTGCACTCCATTATCTCTTATTAATGGGAAATTGTCCATAAATTGCTAAGGCGTGACTGTGCTTTTTTTTCCCCCAACACAGCTGCAGTCTCTTTATCCTGTGATATTCTAGCCTCTCAAAAATCAAAAGAGAAAGTGGTGTGTGGGGGTGGGGAGAGATGGGAGGAGGGGGGCTTGAAATCCCTCGTGCAGCATCTTCCAGCAGCTCCTGGCAAGAGGAGATCCTTCCCTCCTGGCTGCCCAGCAAAGGAAGATGAGCAATTAACAAGGACATACAAGAGTAGGAACAGGAAGAAGCAAAGAAGCAGGAAAAAGCCTTTGTCATGGTGAATGTGAGGTTTTATAGAGAGAAAAACTTCTGTTTACAGCATTGTTGTGGGGCACAAAGGCATTGGTGGGAGGCCTTTTCTGTACCACCAGCTTCGCCTCCACCTTTCTTAAACAGATCTTCTCTGAAAAGTAGTGGTGGGTGTGGAGGAGCTGAGACTGGCCCAGCACTCACTAAGGGCTGTAGAAACTTCCCTTTCACCTTTTATATCAGATTTTGTAACAGCTGGGAATGAGAAACCATTGGGATAGTTGGATTTTCAACAGGACTCAGCGCTCCTTGGGACAGAACACGAACCTGCCACAAACATCCCAGATGGAGACACTGAAAACTGAAAGCTTCTGAACCTGGCCCAGGGCTGGTGTTATTGATGGCTCAAGTGGTGCTTGAAGGGGGAAGATCTTGGAAGGAAGAGTAAAAAAGAGGCTGGGCTCTTAAAGAAGGATGATGGCACCAAGTTGTGTTGAAGCTGCGTCTTGCAGTGGCCAGCTTTGCAACCCTAGACCCTCCTTTCATTTCAGAGCCCCATGAGTTACCTGCCCAGACTTTGGGCATCTCTACAAGCCACACAAATACTCCTGAATAGCAGGAGCCACGGAGCAGAGCAGAGGTCCAGGTGCATTTGGTCAGTGACCTGTACATATCATCCCATTCCTCCTGTCATGTTAGGGTGAGGAAACGAGATACTTTGTGTGGCAAGTAACAAAAGGCCATACAGTTTTCCCTGTGTTAATTACACTACAGACTGCTTAATTCTGTGAACGAGCTGCTTGGCAGGCTTTCAGAACCATTACACAAGTCCCTCTCCTGCTCTCCCTGCTCGAGAGCCTCTGTCCTGCCAGCCTGCGAAGCTGGGGCACCCCACGGTGTCCCTGAGCTCCTGTGCTGGGCTGGGAGGACTGGAACCTGCACAGGGGAGGGAAGCTGTGCAGTGGAAGCCACAGTCAAGCTAAGGAAGGAGTAAGAGGTGATTAATGGGAACCATGGGCTAGAAATTTTTAAGGCAAGTTGTGGCTGTGTTCGAGGGTCCCAGGAGGAGGGAAGAGATGAGAATCTTGACTCCATGTTTCAGAAGGTTGATTTATTATATTATGATATTATATTATATTAAAATGCTATAGTAAAATTATACTAAAAAGAGTAGAGAAAAAGGATCCATCAGAAGGCTAGAAAGGAATAGAAAGGAATGATTAAAAAAGCTCGTGACTCTCAGAGAGTCCGACACAGCCGGATCTTTGGTTGGTTATTAAGTAGAAACAACTCACATGGACCAATCAAAGATGCACCTGTTGGTAAACAATGTCCAGACCACATTCCACAGCCATCAGATAGTTAATTGTTTACATTTCTTTTCTGAGGCTTCTCAGCTAGAATAGGAGAAAATCCTAGCAAAGGGATTTTCATAAATTACCATGGTTGTGTTGCTTGAGACATGGTGGCCAAAGCCTTTGACGAAATTCTCTGTGTCTGAGTCTTTGAGGGACTTGAGTTTTGCCTGTTCCTAAGGCATCAGCACGTGGCACAGCTTGGGCAGTCAACTGCTTCTGGCTCAGCCTCTTCAGGTGTCAAAAGGAAATAATGATCCCAGCTCCTGCTTGGGGAGAGTGCTTTGGCATCAGCCGTGGAAAGAGCAGCAGGTATGAGCAGCATGAAGAGGGGAGAAAGAACAGCAGCCTCTGGGTGTGACATGTGAGGGACCTCAGGTCTTGACCAGGTGTGATAGGGAATGGCCTCTCCTAAATAAAAAGCCTGTGTTGTTGAAGGGTCCAGCACAGCTAATTAGCATTTGTGTAATTGCACAGTGAAATGTGAGCAGCACAATTGCCCCCGGGTTCCCATGGTGACAATGAATGTTACAGAGCACAAGGTACCGCTGAGCTCAAGGTTGCTCACCTGCTAATTGCTGTGCTCTGAACTTCTTGCCCGAGCTCTGCAAATGTAAAACATCCCAGGAAAAAAATGCCTTTAATCCTCTTTTTAAGTGGGAAATGTTACTGTGTACACTGAGCACCAGCTCTGCTTTCTGCCAGCAATGCAATTTTCAAGCAAGCAAAATAGATTCATCCAAAGGACAGTTGAAAATATTGGTCTTTTATGAGGATGCTCAATAACAATGAAAGGATTCTAGAATTTGTTGAAGAAAATTATGGTCTTGAAGAGAGTAGTGGCTTTTATTCCTTTGATACATAAGGATTTATAATGCAATGTAATAGAGGCATTTTTCCCCAAAGGACATGTGAATTCCATTACATCCCATTACTAGCCATAAATTTAATATTAAAAGTTTTTTTATTTAGGATGACATGTAGAGATGGATATGTATGAACCAGATTCTTGACTGGTGAATATTAAATTTATGTTAGTTTATTTATATTTATATTGTTTTATATCAATATTCCATCAGTTGAAAGTTTGGCTCTTAAGTGCTATTTATTGATTTGTTTTTTTTTTTTTTATTATTCCCCCCTCATTGTCTGTTTTGTCTGGGGAGAAGGGGAGTTCATGTTACATATGGACTTGCCCTGTACTTCAAGCCTGGCTGGAAACTGATTGTGGGGCCATATGAAATAATTTAGTGCCTGTGATTCCAGAAATCAGGGCTTGGGCTAAGCCCAACCTTTCGAAGATGACTGTCACTTCCCACTTATGTTTTGTGACATATTATAGAACACTGCTTCTCTTTGCAGCAATTTTGTCATTATACAAGATAGAAGGAAAAATGGGAAATCTATTACAAGCCAGACTTTGTTATGACACAAGAGAAGAATCCCCTGGGAAGTTAGATTAAATTCTCTTTGAAAATAAAATAAAAATGCCACCATGCTTGACAACAGTAGATGTATTATATATTTATCTCAGAAGCCCTAGGAATGCTCCTGTCAAAGCTTCTTTAGGTGCTGAGATATGTGAGACAAAGCAAATCATTCCTTGAGTCATTGAAAGGGAAGTTTATTACAGAATTGGAATTAAAAGATTTGAATAAGAACAGAAATCGGCAGTTCCATCACGAGCTGGGGGCTGATTGTTTGCTGCCTGTGTGAGCCACTTAAACCAGCTCAGCTGTGAAGTTCATATATGCAGGAAGAGGTGTGTGCTTGGAACTTGTGTCTGACAGTGGTTTAAAGCAAGCTGTTTTATTCCACCACAGAGTGAGCTCAAAGAGCAGCTCAGCTGGCAGACAGGGCTCGTCTAACACAAGGTGGTTTCCCCTGCCTCGAAACAGAAAAATGCCATTTTGTGTGATTCAATCACAGCGATGCTGTGCATGTTCAGAGATTTTTCCACAATCAGTCCCCGTCCTACAAGGAGCTGGGCATGCTCACATCTGATGAGTTCATGTCATACTACTACACTCCAGGCCTGAGAAATTGAAATTAATGTAAAGATTGTTCTCTCCACAACTGTGCATCATCCTAGACAGTGCATCTCCGAAGTACTGGCTGATCCATCTTCCATGGCCTCCTTCCAGAGGTTAGGGGTGTGCACACGTAGTGGTTTTGGCCACTAGGAATAGAAGCTCCCATCCAAATCCACCACAGCATACCAGGGAGCTGGGGCTCTTGTCATCGTGACTGAATTTTCTGCAGCAACACTTGCAGAAGAAATGGGGAATGAATTCCAAAAAGCATGGGGTTAGAAACAGGAAAGAAGACAGTCAAGAGGAGTATGCACCATCTGGAGCAGGTGCATTTGTGTTGATACCTGGGTTTTCCCTTGGTCCCAGGCGTGGTGGGGATGGATGTGAATAAAGTAGCTCTCTGTGTAAAACAGACATGAAAAGTGAGGTTGTAGCAAACAAGCAAATAAATGCTGGGTGCCAGGAGTGCCTTTGCAGCCAGCAGTGTGAGAGCAGCTCATGTCTTCAGATCTGTGGGAAGTCTTTGTGAGATTGACTTGCTCCAGGGCAGTAGCTACTCATGAGTCTCAGAAAGCAGGGAAGCAAGGTTTTCCTTGCCTTTAAGGCATTTCCACTGCTCAGGAACAATAATGCCACAAGATGAGACTGTCTTATTTTATGGTTCCCAGATGTGTCAATAAAAGGCCAGTGGGGGGAAAACAGTGCAAAAAAACAGAGAGGCAGAAAGCTCCAGGAGGCAACCCTGAACTAGGTGGAGAAGAAAACTGTGTATTTTTTGTGGGAACAGGTGTTTTGCCCAGAAGAGAAGAGGAGTGAGGGAAAAGCAAAAGAAGAGTAAGGAGTTTGAAGAGACACTTGAAGATGAGGAAAACTGAGGAGAGATGAAAGAGGCTACCTGTAAAAACCAAAGGAGAAATGAGACTTAAGGTTTGTTAAATAAAATACTTCAATCCCTAAAGTTTTCCTTCTGTACATTAAAAAGCTTATGAAAGATTCTGATTCTAACTGTGAATTTAGCTTGAAGTTCCCAACTCCAGCACTTTGAGAGAGCATTAGGATTCATTTAAAACCATTTATTCCTTTTGATGCAATAAAACCTATATAGTACTTTCCTAAATGAATATCCATTAAGGGGACAAAACTATGAAAGGGTCATTTCCCACAAAGTACGAAATCCAGTAAGGTTTATTATCTCACATTTAGTGAATGGCAGAAGCCTATGAAGTACATGAACAAGTTTCCAATCATCCATCCATTTGTCTCCTAGAAAATGTACAGCATGCAGTGTACCCAGCTCCTCCCTTCCCCCACAGGTCAAACATAGCATCAGATTTGTTTATGCACCACTTAACTTTCTTATCTCTTATGTGACACTTTAACTTTGTCTTTCATCTTCTCACCACTGCTGAAAGGATGAATTCCAAATGCAGCTCGACCCTGCATTGCACTTGACAGCTAAGCCTCCCTGCACTGTCTCTGGCTCCTTGAGCATTCCAGGGTGGGAGCAAGGTGTTTTTCCTCCACTGTTTGCCTTTAGCTAGCACCAGAAGCTGTATTTCTGGAAAGCAGCCCCATTTTTTAGCTGCTTTTATGGCATGGAAAGGGGGAAGTAATATAGGATTGACTCTTTGCATCACCTCGGAAAATGAGATGAAGTGGAATTAATTCACTGCTTTCTTTAGGCTGAAATTCATCCATACCCTCTTGGGTCTCTCAAGTAGTAGCAGAGGAGCAGATGAAAAATCTAAAATGTGAAAAAGAATATATCCTTTTTTTTTATAAAGTCAGAGCACCTCTAGAGGTGGGGATTCCTCTAATACTTAAGTGATGGGGTTTAAAGTTGATAAGCATTCTTTGCTCCTATGAAGACTCCTGGCTGAAAGAGGGAGGAAAGACCACAACCAACCTTTAACCCTGAAACTATTTGGTGTTGACTGATTCTCATTAAAGTACTGAACTTGGAAGGAATCTGTTTCATGAAAGTTTGTACTGGAGGAAAATATTTGCAATTTTTCATCCAGAAATGACATTTTTGAGGAAATTACATTTTCCACGAAGAAGAATGGATATGGTTTTGTAATGTTTTATATTTCTAATTTCTAATATTCCACTCACAAGATGCAACTCTGCCCTGCTGCCCAGATGTGGACAGATGGGCACGTTCTGAGAGCTGCAGGGCATAGAAAAGTGTGGAAGGGAGGTTTGTCTCATCCTGGAGGATGTCAAGGAGCAAGAGGACATGTAACACTGCAGCATTCCTCTTTGGAACTGTCTTTATTACTGGGTTGTTTGGGTGTTGGTTTTTTTTTTTTTTTAATATCTTGTATTCCTGGTTTTCTTATTTGATCTCTCCATGAAAAAAATAAATATATATATATATGCAGCAATTCAGCAGTCAGCCTCTGAAGAGGGGAGAAGGGTGGGCAGTCTATTCTCACCTTGACAAGCCCCTGCAGAGAAACTCCTGCTGCTGTTAATGGGAGTTGCTGGCATGCATGAAAGAGAGAATTTATCCCCAGGTTGTTAAGGTTTTTTAATATATTTTTTAAAATTCGAATTGCTGTTGTCAGACAATGCAATAAGAGGATTTGCATGGTAATATGATGGCTGATGGGTTTCTTGCAATAAAATCCAACAAGCTGGTTTATGAGGTATTTTATGTATTTCTTATTTGTATTATAGGAGCAGCAAGGAGCCCAGGGATATGTCTCTGCTGTGTGGAACTCTTTGCATATATGTTACAAATAGTCTTGCTCTGTGTGTTTTCTGTCTGTTTGGGTTGGTTTTCTCTCTGTTCTCACTTACTGTGAAGTAAGCACATATAAAGGCAACACATTTGAATGGATGTCATTCGTCACGGTTTGTCCTGCGATAATTTGACAAATAAACCCATACTGAAGATATGTGTGAGCACATTTCCCCCCTGACAGGAAAGACTCACAAAAATGGATGTCATGTCATAAACTGATATGAAAAAGGAATCTGATTTGAAGAAAAAAGTACATTTTCCCACCCCCCCAAAGCACACCAGTTTTCACACTAATGCGAGTAAGCCACATGTGCAAGCCTTCAGCCCTCGTTCTTCTTGCCAATGCCAGGGAAGGTGTGAGAATTTTGTCATCTGTGCTGCTTGGTTTTCCTGGGCGTTAGCTTTGCCTCCAAATTAGACTCCATGCTATTAATGGCTCAAAAAATAATGTGCTAAGTCAGCCTGCTTGCAATTTTTAAGAGAAAGAAAAACAATAAAAAACCCAACAGATTTAAAGGCATTCCTGATTCTCAGCTGTGCTATATCTGCACAGCTCCAGTGGCCCTTTTAAAATTTGGTTTTTTCCCCTAGAAAATGATGCACTTTCTCTGAAGACAATAGGTCTGTTCTGATTTACATCAGCTCAAATCTGGCTCTGCTTAACCCACATTTTGCCATAAAGCAGTGTCTACTTCATTTTCCTTAGAAACATCAGCCCTGTTGAATTAAATGAATGTATTTGTTTATTACAGGAAGAAGAGGAAATCTCAGTGAGGAGAGGGAAACGTGGATTTTGAAGCATGATCTGCTTTCTCCTGCTTTCCTGCCCCAAATATGTAACTTTTTGTGTATAATTACCTGGAAGGAAAGAATAACAACAAGTGTACGAAAAAAAAATGCTACGGAAGATTGTTTGATTATCCCAGTGGGAAACAAATCAAATTTATGGATGAATTATGCACAGAGAACTGCATTTAGGAAAGTAAATTTTAGGGAATTATGAAAATGAGTGGGCCAGATCCACTGGGAGGAAGCGGTGAAAATGAAAGGGGTTGGTAGAAGGCTGGAGGATGCTAACTGGAGCAGTAATTAAAGAGAACAGGCCCTATTTCCTTTTGGAAAAATGGAAATTAGAGGAAAAAAAATAGAGAAAAAAAAAAGAAAAGGAACCCTGAAGAAGAAGAAAATCCACAAGAGAGGAGAGCAGCATTTCACTGGGGAGTGCACAAGAGTTGAAAGAGAGAGCAAGTGCTGGAGCTGAGGAGGGTTGGCAGGGAAATAGGGGAAGCAACAAAATAGAAAACTTGAAAGCCAAAGTGCAGAGTGAAACAAGGGTGAGAAAAACAGAATTTCATCATCGTGCTCTGAGTGGCTCTTGGAGGTGCTGGGATCTGTCTCAAACACCCCATCCCATAGAGACCCTCTGTGCCCATTCAGAAAAAATTCCAAAAATCTGATTTTGTTCTTTCTCTGTACTGGTTGAAGGTGGTAGGGAAGGGGCTGGGGGTTATGATCCATCTGCTGCTGTTCATGGACCATGCAGGGAAGGGAGCAGGAGTGACTGGGAAGGGGTAATCAGGGACCAAGCCAACACGAAATGAACTCCAATGGGCAGGGAGGACTCCAGAAAAATGATGGGTTGGGGCTGCAGTATCCCTCCTGAGGCTCCCTCTGAGGGCTTAAATTGGAAGCACTTGGGAAATATTGTGGTTAAATCAAGTGAACCCTTCCTGAGGGAAAAGGAGTGTGCTGTTTCTTTTTGGGATGGAGAGTTGTGCTGGACTGGGAAGCAGGGCAGAATGACAGTAGCCTTTAGTCCACTATTTTTATTTTTTTTTTAATGGAAAACCTTCATTATTGAGGCAAAAACTTCATAAAAACCAAGTTGATATTGATGTCGAATAACACAAATCAGGATGTACTAAAAAGCCAGAAGGAAAGAGTATATATACAAATTATTAAGAAATTCAATACAGAAAATGGGAAGGGATGAATTTTTTAGGGGAGATTCAGTGATAAAAAGGCACCTAGAGTGACATGTTCTTTCTCTGTAGCCTAAGCCTGAGTCTACAATGCAGGAAAATTCCGGGTGTTAAAGGATGGGTATCCCCAGGGCTGGACAAGCCCCATGTGAATCCAACAGGGCACCAAGGGCTCAGTGGCACATGTTAAATGGATCCTGAGCAGCACTGCTAGGGCAGAGAGGTGCTTGTCCAGAGGTGCTTGTACAGGAGTGCCTCCCTTGCCTAGAATGTAGCAAGAGAGCTTTGAGGGAAAGGAAGGAAGGCTGACATCAGGAATTCTTTGCACCACAAAGGCAGATCAGACCAGCAGCCACACTTTTCTGTGCTGCTGGTTTTTGTGGTACTCACATGCCCTCTGAACAGAGAGAAGCTGGGAGAGAAGCAGAGAAAAGAGTGATCAAAACAATTCTTACCTCATTTGCTGCTCCTGGTGTTTGCACATGTGCAATGCGTCGGGAAGGTTGTTTACCTGAAGGAATTTGGTAAGTGGATGCTGGTGGAGATTGTTTATGTTAATTAGCCTGTCAGGTCCAAGCTGTGTGGACTGTTGGTCTGGAGACAGTCAGGAGTTAGTCAGTGGTAGTTCTTGTTAGTGCAATATTCTGTAATATAGTTATAGTATGATACAGTGTAATAAAGTAATTAATTAGCCTTCTGATATCATGGAGTTCTGCACATCATTCTTCCCGCCCGTCGGGCATCGCAGCACCGGCGGTTTTTGGCATCACTTGAGGATAAGGCTGGGATGTTCCGACTCATGAGCTCTGGCAGGTGAAGCTGGGAGAACCAGAGCTCTCCATCTCAAGCTGTCAGCTGCACTCTCCTGTCACACTCACTGCGCCGTGTCTGTGCACAGGGCCGAGCTGGGAGGGCTCAGCCGCGCCTCCACACCCACCCGCAGGTCCAGCTGCTGCTGCAGATGTTGTGGCTTCTGCTGGCAATGAGGGGCAGCCTCCTCCTCCCCCTTGCTGGGGAAGCTTCCAGGGAGTGCAGCTGTTCAATCCCTGGGCAGATCACAGCACTGGCACTGTCCTTGCCCTTTCTGCTCATCCCTGGGGAGCACCTCGCCCCTGCACCGAGCGATCAGACGAGTGCTCTTTGTTGTGAAACACCTACCTACAACCTCCCTGTGTCCTGGGAAAGCCTCGGGGATTTTTGCTTTGCCAAGTTCTTTGCCTGCTTCTATTGACCTCTGACTAAGTGGTGTGAAAGGCCAGGTTGAACGGGGCTCTGAGCAACCTGACCTAGCAGGAGGTGTCCCTGCCCATGGCAGGGGGTGTGAGCCTGTTATCACTGAGGTCCCTCCCAACACAAACCAGCCTTTGATTCTAAATTGTTGGGAAATAGGATTGGATGCTACAGCTGGCCTTTAGAGGCACCACCTGACTCCTTTTGTGGTCCAATTTGCTCTTTGTTTTGGTAGAAAATGTTGCTGTGTCCATATGTATATGTACCTATACATGGAGATAAATGACCCTTGTTAGGTCAAGACTTTAGAAGCCTTCAATATTTGGTATGAGTAGTACCACTTATTGATAAAATCTTTCAAAATAAGAACTGGAAATAAAAATCTAAGTTAGAGCTTATCTTCTGAGTTTGCTTCAGCTCTGTGAGCTGTTCTGAACAAGATGTATCTGAGTAAAAAGTATTTCTTTGGCAAAGAAGAAAAGAGCTTGATGTGTATATATTGTTTTAAAAAAATACATAGATGTAGAAGGATATACAAAAATGGCTTTAAAGCTTTCCTACTAATCAACAAAAGTCCTAATAAAACAACTGTGCAAGTAATTGTTCTTCTGCACATCCAACAGTGTTGAGCTTCTTTTGATGTTTACCTCAATTTCTTCTTCACCTTTTATTTGAGTCTGCAATTAACACTTGTAATGAAAAAGGAGATGACGTGCTGCTTCGGAATCCTGGTGTTAATTAAAATTATTAACAATTGGAGAAATATGAGCATGGAAAACGAGGTAATAAAAACGTTTGTGTATTTTTTTTTATAATTAAGGTGGAGTAAAGCACAGAGACTGTGTTTCTAAAGAGCTCCCTTGAAAATGAATTATGAAACTTGGCCAAAATAAGTTAGAGTGAAATTCCCTCTTTTTAGAAGGATTGTCATGCCCCATGCTCTCTTCAACAGCATTTAGTTTTGCCAAGGCCATTGTATAGGGCTGAATTTCATTTCTGAATGAATTACCCTAATCTAGAGAAGAACAATAGGGAAAATGAGCTCTGGCAACAACAGAGAAGCAATGGCAGCATGATTCATCCTTGCAGAGTGACAATTTAGGACGAGGTGGGAGTTTTATCCAGAGAGGAATAATGCAAAGGGCCCAGGGTTTGTGAGGAGAGCAGCTCAGCCACCCAGCTGTGTCACCGTGCTCCCTGAGAGCTCCACAGTGACAGTGGGCCCACATCTGGCATCCTCTGGAGCCATCGCTGTGCTCACAGCTTCAGGCACTGAGATCCTCCCACCAAATGGGTCTTTGGCAACCAAATATGCCCTTGGATGCCAGCCCAAATCCCTTTTTGAAACTTTGTGCCAGCCTCCCAGCATCACGGAGGCACTTCCAGAAATTTCACTGGGTAAAATTAATTTGGAGGTGTTTTTCAGGAATGTGCTTGGAAAAGGTGTTGTGGATGATGCTGGAGAAGGGAGCAGCAGCAGGGACATGGGTGCACAAGGAAAGTGGCCACCTCTGCCAGGTCCCTCAGTGTCTCTCAGAGCACTCTCAGCCGTACAGGCAAGGAGCTGCTGCCTGCCTGGTGGTATTTGCAGGTGGTCCATCCTTTACACACCCAGCTAAGAAACACCCAGATCCAGTCCAGTATCTTGGGATATTACAAGGAACTGCTCTGGAGCAGTATTTCTATACCAAATTTATCATCAAAGTTATTACATTTGCAATATTAGCGAGTATGACTAATTACTTCCCCTCCAGAGAAGCCATTACTTGAGAAGGACCATTAGTTTCCTGCTCAGTGCAGATGCTCAGTCATGGAATGGGAGAAAGATATTTTGTGGTTTGTGGTTTCGAATTTCCTCCGTGCCTTTCAGGATGTTACCTGCAATTAGACTTTCCAAGGGAAATTCCATTTTAAAAATCCCATAAAGAAAGTGTCCTCAAGCTGAACAATGCCAGAGCTTGGAAGAAGCTGTCAGGAACTCCTGGAGATGTTCCAGGTCTCAGGTTTTATGTGAGCTCTGCAGATTGGAACCAGTGCCACTGGTGATGGAAACCACGGTGCTTTCCCAAGGAGGGCTCTCGTGCCTGTGCTGAGCCTCTCAGGGGCTGCAGATTGTTACCCAGCCTTATAACTCAAGACCCTCAGGGATCAAGAGAAACAAACCTGATTCAAGCCATCTGACCCAAAATTAAATGGAAAATCTATCACAGAAATGAATCCTACAGATCTGTGATTTTATGGGTTTTCTTTTCCTTCCCTTTTCTCAGTGGCTAGGTTGGCTTCTACTTTTTGTGTGTACTTTATTTTTCTTTTATGTTGGCCCTTTAACCACCTTTTTTTAGCTTGTTCTTTATGACAGATTTTAAGCTTGTTTTCCTTGTAAGTAACCAATTTCATTCTTGTGGTGTCATAGAATCTTTCGCTGAGGAATTAGATGTGACTGTTGAGAATTAAAACTCTAAATATCCTTCCCTTGAGACCTGTAACTTGGAATGGAGTGAATTGCTACTCAGTTGAAAAATTTCTCTTCAGGGAGAGTTCAGGTAAGGACAAGAAAAATCCTCAGAACTTGAACATTTCTCACATCAGCAACTAAATTAATCACCTAATCTTGCTAGATCTTGCTGATGAAGGAAGACATTACTGAAGAACTAAGAAACTAAGAAACTCATAATCCGTAATATCTTAATCCTCACAGTTTTTAAGAGAAGTAGAAAGTTATTGGTTTTTCTTTTTAACTTCCCAGAGCCTGAGTGATGTGGTTTGGGCCTCTCAGAGATCTGGAATTTAAATTTAGGATCGTTTAAGCTTAAGGTCAAGGTCAGCCCCACTGCTCCATCCTTCTTTGTGAGATAAGACATTTGAAGCTGAAGTATTACCTAGTAAGTATGGCTTTGGAAACATGACATTTTAGAGCTGAGTAATTACAGAGGAGGAGAAAAGAAACCAGGAAAACTCAGACTTTATTGTTTCTCCCTACTCTCAAGGGCCAGCAGCCCCTCCTGGACCTCCTGGTTCTGGTGAACAATGTGTGGATTAGCAGAAGGCTCCAGCCTCATTGTTTTGGGGCAGGAAGCAGGATAGGATGACTTCCCCAGCCTGCCCCAGTGCAAATGTAACAGCAGGAGGGCTCTGCTGGGGCCTCCCCGGGTCACTCTGGGTGTGAAATGCAGAATTTTGCATCTGTAACTGCTTGCAAGTCCTTGATGTGCTTGGTGCACACACTGATGTAACCCAGCACAAATACAGAGTGATGTGGGATCATCTGCAAAGTAAGTTGCGGATTTGGGGGTTGGTGGCACTGGAATCTGCATTTTCCCCTGCCCTGACATATAACCCTTTCTGAACCCTGCCTCCAGAGGACGATTTTTGCTTCATCAAAGGCTTCAGCAAGAAGGCTTCAGCCAGAAAAAAATGAAAAGGAGAAATGTCTGTCAAGCTTGTGCATTATTAGGCATGACCTAGAAGGTGCTCTATAGGAAAACCACCTCAGATAATAGAATTTGGGTGGGTTTGACTAAGGGTGTGGGGAAGTGTGGAAACCCAGACAGAGTCAGTAAAACATAACAATAACAATAATAATAATAATAATAATAATAATAATAATAATGAAGAAGAAGAAGAAGAAGAAGAAGAAGAAGAAGAAGAAGAAGAAGAAGAAGAAGAAGAAGAAGGGATTTTCACAGATTAGTTGCACATGCACAGACTGCAGTGAGTTCAGACTCTGAGAAACAGCCACTGCACCCTCCACAGATTTTATATCTACTCGTATTCAAGGACCAGGTCAGGTCATCCTTGATCAGTTTTGATTGAAGTATCACTCAAGTAAAAATTGCTTTTCATGGGTCAGGAGATACTCTTCAGAATCCAACTCCCTGCTTGAAATGTGAGTGTCTGATTTATTTATAAGTGTCCTGGAAACTCAAGAGGTGGTGACAGAGCTAAGGGGAGAGACCCTCAGCTGACCTCTACCCTTGCAAAGCCATCACAGACAAAATTGATATTGGCTCAAGGGAGCTGTACATTAGTGAAATGTAATGTCAGTTCAGATTTCATCACGTCATGCCATTAAAAAATCATTAAGTTACTTGGATCAAAAAAGAAAAAAATTAAAAGAAAATGGTAGCAGAAAGCCATTCAGACAGAAGCCATCTGGAAGGGAGAGAACATAACACAGGTATTGGTTGCTTTACATCTCCAAAACAGCTTCACTTTTCTATTTCTGCAGTTGTTGTCTCTGCACTTTGCTCTTTTTGGAATAGCAATTACAGCATGTCTAGTAAGAATTCATGACAGCTGAGGACCTCTCTTTAAAGGTAAAGGTTTTCTTTTTTTTTTTTTTTTTTTTTTATTGGGGAGGCAAGAAAAAGACACTGATACAACTTTAGATCTCTGCCAACTCCCAGAAGAGCTCCAAGCTATTAATACAGACACGTGTGCAAGACACGATACACTGGTCTGAATCTGTTGTTATCAGAAGGTTTTGCAGTGACACCTGCAGCTGCCTGACACTCTCCATCCCTCAGCATTCATCTTGGAACAAGTCTACTGTTCCAGCAGAAATTTCAATTCCAAATGGTTGCTTCAGTTTGTTGGGTCATTTTGGAGTGTAAGGAGGCGGAGAAGGGCTCAGCAAGGGTGGTCCAGTGGCTCACAAAAACAAAGATCCCCACTAGTGAGGATTTATTAAAGTCAGAGGCCTGGCACTGCTCCTGGTGGGCAGCCTCGGTGTTTCTGCAGGGTGAGGCATCCAGAGACAGTCTTGTGTCATCCCCCAGCCTGTGGAAATCCAGGGCACCGGGAATATTTCTCTGTCTGCTCTGGGGTGTCCTGACACCCAGGGGAGCACTGACTTTGACTCTCATTGATGGAGAAAGTTTCCTAGACTTCAAAATAGACTTCAAAAATCCACAAAAGTGTGAAATAGATTATAGAGAGTAGTGTAGGTGTATTGTGTTTGTGGGGTGCCCATCTGACTCCATGTTCTCAGAAGGTTAATTTATTATTTATGATACTATATTATATTAAATAATACTAAACTGTCCTATACTAAAGAAAGGATACTTAGAGAAGGCTTAAAAGGTAATAATGAAAAACTCATTTTCCAGAGCCCGACACAGCTTGACCCTGACTGGCCAATGAGTCAAAACTCCTCGCTTACAATGAAGCTCAAGGGGTTTTAATTGTTTTTTGTTTCCCCTTCTTTATGTAATTTCAAAGCTGGACTGTTTTAACAAGCCCTGGGAGCTCTGAGCCCTTACTCTCAGCTTTACTTTTTACAATTTGAAGTCACACCTATGAAAAATCAGATGCCTGTTATATACTGAGATGTACAACTATAAGTCCCAGGAAGACACTAGTGGTTCCCTAAACACAAGTTTTTGGGATTCTGAACAGACTGTAACCCTACAGATGGGCCAGGCCTAGTTATTGGTACAGGGGTTTCTTCCATCAGAGGAGATGAAAGTTGTTGAGCTATGAGCTGGCTGAACGTACCTTCCAACTTCAAGGCTGAGATGTAATTTCACATAGCCTGTGAAATGTGGTCCCTGCAGAGCAGAGCACAGAGCAGCACTGCAGGAGGGCTTGTGGTACAGGACAAGCAAAGACTGTGCCATATCCTCTGGAAAAATCCAGATGAATCTGCAGAAACAGAACAGACAAATTAAATCCATTTTCTGGCTCCATCTCAGCAGAACTATGTCAGTGTTTCATAAACTGGCAGAATTTGTATTTGACCTGAGTCCCAGATCTCACTGCTCGCCATATCTTGCTGCTAATTGAGCAATCCCTACTCCAGACCAACACTGGAAAGTCTTGGGAGCCTCTGAGAATAGCCTCAGCAATTAGGAAAGTAGCAATGCTTAATTAAATTGACGGTGTGTTTAAAAATGGTAGGGAACCAAAGCCAAGATAATCCCATTCCCCAGAAAAGCAGCTTTGGGTGGGATTCCTCGTTTCTAAGAGCCAACTTAATTTTCACATTCCCCACAACAGATTGTTTTATGAAAGGAGCCTTCCCCTACCATTTATCCATCTTTCTCATCACTCTGTTTTCTTGCTGTCCCAGCATTCCTGACTCTAGCTTCCATGGGGGACGTTTTTCCACCCTATTTTCTGGCAGTGGTGCTGATTTCTGAAAATACCTACTATTTCCATAACCTCAGATAGTAAATTTCCTGGGCCATGTCTCCCCATCCTTTTGAGAAGCTACTTATGCAATTACAGACAGCAGAGTTTCAAACAGCTGTTTCAATGTGTGCCCCATGACCTGCACTCACATTCCACCACTCCACATTCCCCTTAACTGCAGTCTCACCCACAGCTCAGCAGGATTATCTGCAATGCCTAAAAAGCATAGCTCTGCCGAGCCAAATTTTCCAGCTGCCCTGTGGGGGATGCAGGATTCTCAGGAGCCTTCCTCCTAGAGGTGGGTGCCTTCTTTGCTGATGACAGATTTTCCAGAGCAGAAACTCAGTGAGACAACTTTGACCTGAAACTGTCAGTGAAAGATCCAGTGTAACTTCTATTGGATATGTTATCAGGAACAGCAGTAATTTATTAAGGCAAGAGCCTACATTCCACATGAGGGGAAAATTACCTATATCTCTGTGTGATAAAAATCCACTCTTCTCTTCCAAGAAGGCAGGTGCAGTGACTTCATGGGGGATCACTTTCTGCCTTCCCAAACCTCTGCAGCTCCCCAGCTGGTGAGCCATGAACAGGCTTACAGGAGGAGGAGGGAGGGGATATTGTCATTTCTTGCAATTATCATCTGCAGTTGGGCCACTTTACTATTATCCTGGATGTTACCCCACAGAGCATAGCAGGGCTTTTAATTTTTTGTTTGTTTGTTTTGTTTTTCTCCATTCTTTTAAAGGTGCTGGTATGGGGGAAAGGGTACCTGGACAGACTGATACTTTCTGACCCCACTGGTGCATTTCAGCATAGAAATGGCTGCAAGGACTGCACATTTTCCACATATTTTCATTTGGAGAAGATGTGGATTTCTCAATGTTTTTTTCCTCTGCCTGCCCTGTCTGACATTGGTGTATCACCTGGGACCTTTGTGTCTCTCCATCTCATTGTGTCTCTGTCACTTGATCTCCATGTGTCTCGTGAATATTTTAGGGAGTATAGAGCAGAAGCTTTGTAAAATTCCCAGCTACCTCCCAAAACCAAAATTTTCCTCTTTCCCATGTGCTTCTGGAGTGGGTCTTGCCCCTGCCTGGAGGAGTGCTCTGTGTGCACTTCCCCTTTCTCAACAGGCTGAGAGCTTTCCAGTCACAGGTGACTGAACAAGCGCATTTCTCTTATCTGTGTCTCAGCCAGGCTGCTTGTCACCACAGCCCAGGATCCTCAGGAACCCCAGGCACCTACAAATCCCTCTTTTGATCATCAGGCAGACACGGCAAAGCTCTCCTGTCAGATGGTTTGAGAGTCAACACTGTCCTTCCCTGTAACAGTAAACAAACAGCTGGAAAACCAAGGAAGCGCTGCTGCAGTGACAGAGGGAACCCCATCCCCACCTGTCTGCACCCAGAGCTCCTTTCCCACATGGAGCAGCCAGCAGTGACATGATCCATGTAAAACCAGCAGTGAAGGAGGGCTGGAGGTGGCTCACACGTCAGCACAGCTCCACTGCACCGGAAGAGGCTCACAGCTCCTGTCCTTCAAAGGGAGAAATTCATCCAATCTCCTCATTCCATTTAAAGGGAGAGAACTGTGCAAACACGAGGCAGGGTGCCCCTTTATTTCCCCCTCTATCACTGAAGTAGCCATTCTCTTCACACTGCCAAGAGCCTGCACTGAGAGGAGCCCAGACATAAACAGTGCTGTGCACCCGAGGAAACAACATGAAAGGGAAAGATCTACAAGCCATGTTTGCCTTCAAATGGGAGCAGCTCTAGTGCCTGTTGCCCATGCCAAATGTAGTGGATGTGAGCACAGTGCCACTTTTGAGTAATATTTGTTCCTGAATGTAATAATTTGTATATCAGTGGACTCCTTTGGAAAGTTTATTTTAGTGGATACACCAGTAATGTGTTTCAAGCACATTTCCTCCTCTGTCAACCAGAGGACAAACATTTTAAGGGAACATGACCAGTTTCTCATTCTTTCTTTCATGGGAATTGCTATTTCCCACACATGGGTACTACTTTGTAGTCACGCAGAAACTCCTTTTCTTTCTATTTTGAGAACTTCATGAGGTGCAGGAAGAGAAATTCTTTGCCCTAACTGCAAAGATACTCATCATATTCCATGAGTGGCACAAAGCATCGTGTAAGAGAACTGAGGGACTCAAAGGGAAGAGCAATACAGACAGTAAAGTGCCTGTGTGTCTTGAGGAGAAAACTTAGGGATGTAAGACACAAGGCCAGTCTTACGTGCAGAAGACCAGGACTCCTACACACAGAGAATACAGCAGCAACTTGGTGCTATCATCTGCTTAACATGCTTGATCTGCTTTTTATCTGACAAAAAGCTGGGATTTGTGAACAAAATGCTGCATGTGCTCTTTGCTGTTGAATGTGTCAGCACACTGCAGGTCCCTCTGGCAGATGACAGACCCCTCTGGGACTGCTGGAGTTTGTTGATTTGCCTCCTTAATGCTGTGGAAACAAAATCCAGCAGTCCACCATCAGGATTCACTGGACGTTCAAAGTTGTGGTCTGTAAACTACATTAAATAAGTGTAACACTAAATAAGTATTCAAGGTCTGCTGGATTTGATTTATGGCTTATAAATGTGATTCTGCTGACCTAAATACTACTTGTTTGTAGTCTGCCTTCTATGAGAATGGTTAGAAATAGGAAGCCAAGTTTGCTGCTGCTTTTTTGAGAAAGTCAGCTAAAAGGGACACACACTCAAGTTAACAGTGCCTCCTTAATGCTTGGAGAAAAGGCAGGGAAAGACAGTGTCCCAGGAGAATCACCCACTGCTCAGCCCCTTCCTGCCTCAGGGGTAGGAGAGAGTAGGGCAGCTGCAAACTCTCCCCCACTGTGGGACCCTGACTGTGACTGACCCTGAAGGAACACCCCCAAAACCTGTGCCCCACTTTTAACCACAGCCTGCTGACCCCCAGCTACACTAAATAAATATATCAATTTATATTGATATATAAATCTGTCCTGCTCAACTGTAGTCAGACCCTGAGAGTGATTTGGGCAAACCAGTGGGATTTGAGATTTCTGTTAAAAAGAAGGGTGCTTATCTGTTTTCAATGCTGCTCAAGTGCTGGTGTCTGAAAGGTCTGAGGAGGATTTTCTATTTATTGCTTTACTGCTGAATCAGGCTGTTGGAAATTAACCTCCTGCCTGCAGAGCCACAGCTTTCACAGCTCCTAAGCAAGCTGGATTCCTCTGCACAGGGAGTGCAGCTCTTCCCCAAGCCACAACTTTTGTTTACCTCAAATTCATTTCAGGAAGGTGTGAATCAATTATCATTACTTTGGAAGAAATAAGCACAGGCTTGTTTCAAAAGAGTCTTAGCTTTTTTAAAAAACAACAAAGCAAAGAAGTGGTTTGCTGGTTAATCTGTCTGTGTGAGCTGGGGGTTAAACCTAAGGACCTCATTACAATTTTCCCCACTATCTGTTTAAATTTTCAAGGGGGATCCTGTTTAGCACCATCCAAACGGCAGGGGCCTTCAGCTGGATAGGAATTTTGAAATGTAAAAGCTGCACAGGAGCCACCAGCACACTGAGCTGCACAGAGTGGGCAGTGCCAGACCGGGCAGGTAAAACGCAGCGTGTCTGTACAAGCGATACAGAGGGGAAAGTGACCTGTGAAGAAGGTCTGTGTATAAAAGTTGCTGATGCATAGCTAATGCTTTGTTTGGGGAAACGAGGGGCTGGCAGGCTCTGGTCTCCTCTCCTCAGGTGATCTGCCTGCAGGCAGTGAAGCAGAAATGGATTTGGCCAGGAACAGAAGGCTGTGTATGCACTGAGTGTCCGAAAAAATGCCTCATGTAATAGGGTCTGCTGATTGAACACAAAGTCAGATATTGTTAAAAGCAAACTTACTAAAGTGGGGAACTGAATACACCTTTTTTCTTTTTCTTTTTTTTTCCTGGGCTCAGCACGATGAGCGAAAATATAACTGATTAGTGCCTTTTCTGTCATTATTGGTGGTGTCCTTCCTTTTATCTATGGATGAGATGTCTGTATTTCACCCTAACAACTCTCCAGGGCATTGATCTGCTGCTCTTAAGCCAGTCCTTACTACAATTAAGTCTGCACAGAGAATCTGTGTGGCTGCAAGTGCCTAACACTGAGGAGCTTTTAGCTGACCCAGCCTATCAAGCTGCAGTATTCACCTATCTGAGATGAGAGAATCAGGAAATGGCAAAGAAAAAGATGTCTGTAAGCAGAAGAAAAATAGCAAGAAAGGAAGAATTATGTAATGGCCATAATGGAATACCTACACCCTTACCCAGGTCATTGTTTGCCAACAATTCCCCTATCACCTGTACTCACCAGGCTCCTCTGTTAATAGGCTCTGATTTCTCATGAGCCACAGCCACCTAATTACATCCAGGAATGGGACTTACATCCCACTCTTCTCATCAGTGTTTCTTATTAGTAGCTGCCATTGCTGCTGCCTTCTGTGGTTTTCCCTGTACATTCAATAAAGAGCTCCAACACCTTCATCAGGGCTATGAAAATTAGCAGGCACTGGAAATTGGGTATTTCAGCAGCTGCCTCTCTAGTGGATCCACTGCTAAAAGTATCCATGGACAATATTTCATATTAAATGTATAGGAAGCCTAAGCCAAACAGAGTCTTCAGCCAAATGCAAGGGAAACTGCAGGACTGATTTAATGAGGAAAACAAAAAAGAAAAGGCAAGGCAAGGCAAGGTCCCCTTGAGCAACAGAATCAATGATATTTATACTGACCAATATCTAATGTGACCTGTCAGCTGTGGAAATCTGTCCTCAATCAGGGCTCTGGTGGTTTGTGGGAAAATCTTTCCTGGCTCTGCTTTCTTGCCTGGGTCATCACTGCTGGAAGGAGAGCACATGCCAGTTGCAAGCAAGTGGGAAAATAATACACAGGTAAAAATACATCAGCCTTTTGGTTAGAAGCTCAAGTTGCTCTGTCTAAAATTCCAATAATATAAAATTTATGCTGAGAAAATATCACACTCTGAAAATAAAAACCTAAAGGGTTTATTGTTTCTGTTGAAATTTCACTTTGAGGAAACGGAAGAAGAACAGGAATTTTTTTTTTTCTTGTTGCCATCACAATATGTTATTTTAGGTATTTCTAACATTTAAAGATTTTACATACTTTTAACATTTGTTTGATAGAAAATTTCTGTTGGGCCATGCTGTGTCAAGGTCCCAGTGGTGTGTGTGGAAATGTTGGAGTTGGTGGTACTCTGGGGCACATCTACAAAGAGAACAACTGTGTCAGTGAAGCAGCCTTTCCTTCACACCTGTATTTAGTATTTATCACAGCGAAGGTCATGGCAGTGCTGGCCCATTTTGAGTGATTATTTTGTTACTATCTGGGTTAAACTGAAATAGGACACAGCTCATTCCGAGGAAACCTCCCTATGGAGACACCTACCTCAGTAATGAGATGAAAACTCAACCTAATTGTGTTATTTTGCTTCCAGAGCATGTGTAGGCAGGTCTCATTCTTAGGAAGTATTTCTACACGTTAAAAAAAGCAAACAAAATTTAGGGGTTGATCCGTTTTCCATAGAAACTAGGATCTGTTTTATAATGGGTTTAAATTTAGAAAGACTTACAAGTTAAAGAACAATTCTTCTGGTTTTAGACAGGAGATAGAGAACCTAAGAGAATGTTTAAGTCTCTGATTTTTATATACAGATATTGGTTATGTCTGTGTCTCTTCTGTTGTGGGTTGCAGCTGTTTCTGTAATATCCTTCTATAAGGATATTATAAGAACATGCTCCATTTGCAGTGATAATGAACTAATTAAGAAACTAAAATCAGCCAGTTTTCTTTTAAAAGAAATCAATTTAATTTAAATTTTTTAAAGTATACTACCACTCTCCAGATATTGAAATTGCACTCTTTTGTGGTTTTAATATGTTTCAACAAGATCAAGTAGCAGCAACAAAATATTCCATTTCCATGGAAATCAGCGTAGTTTTCTTTGCCTCTAATCAGACCACTTTGCTGAAAGCTAAACTGTTTATTTTTAACCTCTCAGAAGATGAAAGCTTGGCATGCCTTTTATGTCAGGAGTGTAGCTCTTCTCTGCTTCATCAGGTCTTTTGGCTTCAGCCCCACCTGTGGCTGAGAGCTGGGCAGTGGGACAGATGTGCAGAAGATGCTGATGCCTCTGCCCTGCTTCCTTTGCTCTGCTGGCAGTTTCCAGCCCAGTGCAGTGGGAAGCGGCATAAACAAGGAGAGACCTGCCCAGGACTGCCTCCTGTCTGTCTGCAGGCTGGCCCAGAGAGAAGCATCAGGATCTGGAGGGGGAAAGTGCAGGGGATGCTCAAAGAGCTGAGATATCTCATGCACGTGCATGAAATAAAGTCAGCTGTCCTATCATTAGTCCCAGAAGCAAAGGATCAGGTCAGGACACAGGCAGCACACAGGGGAACCCATATGCCACTTTCCAGCCCAGAGGCTGCAGCAGTTCCTCCAGCAGCTCCCACGTCCTGCACAGCTCAGTGTAAAAGGCAGTTCTGTAACAATCGCCACTGCACATGCACAGAAACAGAAACAGCCTGGAGCAAAGCTGCTGTGCCACAGTCTCGGTCTGAGTCAAGCCACGGCACTTGTACACCGTGCTTGGTGATAAAGGTTCAGAGGCTCTGCAACCTCCTGTGCAGCTGCCACCCACTTCTGGCCTCACAATCAGCTCTGATCAGAGATTCCAGGGTGTCCTCCCTGGCTCTGGGAGAAAAATGGCATCAGTAGGAAAGCACATTTCAAGAATGCACACTCCAGCATGGTGAAAGCTCTCATTGTACTATACTTGTAGGTAGGTCACTTGTTTTTATTTTTTCCAAAAAACAAGCTGCTGACTTAGAGCTTTGTACAAAACCAGAAGCTATTACAGTAAATTGCCTTGGGTGGGTTTATTTTTTGAGAAACCCAGTTGCTGCAACCAAGCTGACATTTATTTGCACTGATTGAAGAGCGCAGGGCAGCACATCCCATCAAGGTACGTGTGCTATGAGGGGTCCAGCTTGGTATTTGGATGTAAAGATGCTGTTTCAGTTTAGAAATACTTATATTTAGAGCTACCATCTCCTCTATGCAAACTCTGCACTGCACCAAGGCACTTCTGTGGTGACTAATGTAGGAAGGAGCTAATGCAGACAACAGGATTCAGGTGGGGATAGGAGCCCTCATGGGAGAGGATCAGCCAGAGGGAAGTGACTGGCAGGTGATGGCAAAAATGGCATGTAGGGCAAGAGAGCAGGGGGGTAGGGAAGTCAACAGGAATTTCCTGTGTCCTTCCCATTCCTGTCTGTGCTCCCCACCAAGGTCTCCTCCTTGCTACAGGTGTGTTATCTTGGTGCCTGGCTGCCGTGTCTTGGGGAGGTAGTTCTGTTCTTTCAGGTTTCTTGGCAGCATTCTGAAGTTGGTGATGTTTGCCACCTTGTCCAGGCTGAGCTCATGATCTTCCCTGCCAACAAAACACGGCCTGTGGATCTCACCAAGATCATGTGTATTGATCTGATAAGACTGATTTATTGATTTGGGGTTTTTTTTTAATTTATTTTAATTTTTTGACCTCAGCAGTTTAACTTATTGACGTATCTGTTTGGCCTTGCTTTTGTTGAAGGTTGTGTGCCTGAGCACAGTTTAAAATCAGCTGCAGTGCTTTTCCTTTCCTTGTCTCACGCTCTGGTGTGCCTGACAGTGCCAAAGCCACGGCAGGGCTCGGGGACAACACAGGGCCTGAACCTTCAAGGGCAGGAGCAGATAATCAGCTCATCAACACAAAGGCCTGTGCAGAGATTTTATTTACCTCTGCTGATGGCACACAGGAGGGAACAATCTCCTGCTTCCTCTTTAATAGCTCGATGCTTCTGCACAAACAACAGCAACCAGCAGTAAAATTGTCTCCTTGCCAGTAAGGTCAGGAGCTGCAGCTCCCAATTCACAGGGAAAAGTGTGTAGGAAAATACCATTTTTGTGAGGTCACTCTTTACCCTGGAAGTGGCATTGAACTGCCTGCATGGGGTCTCTGCCAGCTGGGGAGGGAGAGAGGTTTTTCTCATGATGTCTTTTCATCAAGTATTTTAGTAATGCCCGAGTTGAACCAGGGAGACAGCAGGAGGATAATCAGAATGGCCTGATATGAAATAATCTCCCCTGTTTTACTTGGGTTTTTTTTTTGTTAGCATTCAGATAAGACTTTAATTAAGGGTTTCATTTGTTACCTATTGATCTTTGATATTTACCCATAGGTTTTTTTTTTTTTTGGTGGGTTTTTTTTGATTGATTTGATCTTTCTAGATAGGAATTAAATACACAATTAGTTGTAAGTTAGCTGAAACTGAATAGTTCAGTTAATGAATGATTTGCTGACAATACTAATTGCTCAGGCTGCTGAGAGACTCCAGGAACCACTGCAAGATAAACATTATAGCAGGTAACTGAAACTTGGCAGATGGCTAGGGAGAAGAAGCAGATAAGCAGGTTCAGGGAATTCCAGAAAAAAGTTAACCTTTTTCCTTTCTGGGCCACATAGGCCTCACCTGAGGCATCATTGCTAGCAAAATTAGGCCATTGTAAGATTTGTTGGCTCAGTGCAGTGTTTAATTGCCTCTGAGCCAGGGCTCCGGTGCCCATGTGGGGCAGCCCTTCCCCAGGTGTGTTCAGTGGTGTCTTTCCCAAAATACAACCCAGGGAAGATGGAGCAGGACTGCAGCACACAGTTGTGTGTGTGAGGAAAGGGCCAGGGGAGCACAGCTTTGCTTCTTCTGTTATCCCCATGCAAAATGTTTCCTGGGAATATCATTTCTGGTGACTCTATCCTGCGGAGCAACAGCAAAACAAGTCACCTACGTGCCTGCCAGAAGGTGCAAGTCAGCCAGGACCAGGAAGAAAAAGGGGTGAAGGGATGTGTGTGTGTGAGAAGGAGACAAAAGTTTCAGTTGTTTAAATCCCAGGTGATTTCTCTTTAAAAAAAAAAAAAAAAACAAACCACAACTTCTATTCTCTTTTTCCTGCTTGTTTTCCCTAGAGAGAGTTATCTTTTCTTCTCCAGTTTTCCTCCTTCACGGGCCCACTTTTTTTTTCCTTTTGGCACAGAAATAAGAGGAAGAAAAGAAAGTATGCCAGAGGAAATGAAGGAGAAATGGATAAGCACAACCTGAAAAAGCATTTATTATTTTTTTTTATCACTGCCTAAAAACCAGAAAATGGTTTTAAAGTAACTTTTATGATGTAGGAGCCATTCAAAGTAACTTTTTAAAAATGCCTATCAGGTCAAGCAATTGTTTCTGTGTCTGTTATTCAAGTGAATGAGTAACAATGAGATGGTAAAAACTGGCTGACTTCATAATTAAAAATAAAAGTGGTCACATCACTTTTTGCTTCTGTACAGCTTCTTGCTTTCTCACTATGATGTTGAACACCAGCTTTATTGCTGCCTTGTGCACTTAGGGTTTAGAAGTGTGTTGCTACATTAGAGGGCATTAAATGGGCTGGGGCTCTGAGCAACCTGGTCTGGTGGAAGGTGTCCCTGCCCCTGGCAGGGAGGTTGGAACAAGATGAGCTTTAAGCTCCCTTCCAGCCTAACAAATTCTGTCATTCTGTGATTAAGGCATTTGGCCCTTAACACTGAGCCAGGGAGCAGCAGGGGCTGCCTAACCCCATGAGGACACAGCACCTGTTGATGGAGGCAAACCATCACCCAGCAGCCTTGCCCTACAAGGAAAAAACAAGAAAAAGGCTGGGATTTTATCTAGTTTGAGTTGGTTTTTTTGGGGGTTTTTTTTGGGTTTTTTTTTTGTTTTTTTTTTTGTTTTGTTTTGTTTTGGTTTTGGGGTTTTTTTGTTTGTTTGTTTTTGTTTTGTTTTGTTTTGTTTTTTTTCTCCAAGGACTGGTGAGGATAGAGGAATCTAGCAGGTGGAGATACCAGGGGTGAGCTTCATCTGCCACAGGAGGGAGAAGCTGGGACCATGCCCAAAGGGAAAATGAAGCTCAGCCAGGAGGGCTTCTGAGGATACTTTTCTCTGAATGGGAAAGCATTTCATTCCAATAGTGAGAAAGAATCTGGTTTAAGGGCTAAAATAAAAAGCTGTGTATTGCTGAAAATGCAGAGTCTCAATTTTCCTATGACATGCAGGATACATTTCTGGGCCTTGCAGTTCATGAGATAATGGACTGCATAACTGTTCTTCAGCACTGTGACTAACAGCCCCTTTTTGGCACACGTCCTGGAACTCAAAGCAGCGTAATTTTTATTTCTGGATATCACAACTAATTATTCTATTACAACTAGCTGTAATGTTATAACTAACATTATTCATCTGGGCCCTGGTTATCCTTTCCCTTTTATAAATCCTACTTCTGCACAGATTAAATTTTCAGGTTATTAACACTTTGATTACGGTCTAGTCATATTAAATTATCCCTTGGTAGTAAGGTTGTCCTGTCAACCACGATGATACCCACAATTACTTGAAAAGATAACTGGTGGTTTGAAGCAAAGTCTGAGCTGGAGTAGGGTAGCAACCCCAAGGGAGTCTGGTGCAGGCTCAGACAGGCTCTCCCTCCTTCCTTGCAATGGGGCTAGAGACAAAATGGAGTTAGGCTGTAAATGGGAACAGGATTTAGGCTTGTAACAAAAGTGGGTGGCTGCATGCTGAAGCATAATTAGTTTTTTAACTCCTCCTGGGTGACACGGGAGAGAGTAATATGAAAAAGAGGAAATTGAGTTACTACCTTCTGCTTAAAACTAGGTCCCCATCCCTGTGTGTTCAAAGGGCCTTGGGGAAACATCACAGCTCCAGGGAACAAAAATCCTGGTGTTTGAGCCTTCAGCCCTGGTATACGATGCCACTGCCCACCCATGCATGGGGCCTTTCAGGTTGCTGTTTTCCAGGGTATTTCAGGGTCCCTGAGGGAGGATGTGCCACAGAGACTCCTTTGGAGTAGTTTCCAAACATACAGCATCCCTGGACTGAGCAGCCCCAGGCGAGCAGCTCCATGGATAATTGCCTTTTTGGCAGATATTGCCTGTGGCTGGGGGCTGCCATGGGAGTGCTGCTCACCCCAGGCCTGCCTTGTTTGTCTCCCCACACTGGGATAGACAATGAGCTACGATTTTCCTTTCCATAATTATTGATAGAGTGCCTGGTAAATGCTTCCTTGCCTCCTCATCAGACTCAAAGGTTAGCTTGTTAACAAGAAGGTTTTCAGATACTCCCCACCCGTGCTCCCTTCAGGGGTGAGCGGGGTGCCTTTTAATGGTTGTTTGATGCTGTTCACATGGGCAGGCTGCACGATAACAAGGCAAATGATTGTCTGCTTTGCTGATCAGAGCCTGTAATAACTGCTGGCTTGGTGCTGCACATTCAATTCCTGACAAAACAAAAGGCACTTACCGTTTGGACTGATGCTATTTTTATCCCTGACACCAGTTTACCCCAGTTGGGCATGGGGTTGTTGCGTCTAATTGCAAAAGATCTTGGATGATTTCTTTTCCCTGATATCTCCAGAGGCATGACTTCTGGAGCACCAGCAACAGGCAATACAATTTCAAACCATTTGGGAATGACAATTAGGGCTTATTTAGGTGATGATTGAGCTGCCTGAGAGCTCAGTGCCCACCAAAATGCACTGTGGCCTTAGATGAAAGGAATTTTCTTGCCTGCCTACATCTCATGGAGAGGGATACTTGCATGATGATGGCTTCTTTCCTCTGTAGCTGAACATCTCAGTTCAGTTGTTTGCACCTGCAAAAAGTAGTGTGTCCATCCTTACATGGAGGCTGGTGCATTGTCACACGGGGTTTGTCTATGCTAATTTATGTTACTGCATAGAATACGAAAAGAAATTACAAGTATCTCTAAAAAGAAGAAATTTTTTTTTTCTTCCCACTAATCTCTAATAATAAACTTGGGTCTATAATAAATGTAGTAAACATAGGTTTATGGGCAAATAGTAAACTCAAATTTCTGCTGAATTTCTGCTGTTGGTTAGTTCCACTAAATCAACTGGGTAAATTGTTTTGTTATGTAGGTGTGGTTTTCATTTGGTGCTTGTTGCATTTTTACTATTGGAGCACAGGTGGAATTTTATTTGACGCAGGACATAAGACTGTGTTTCCAACACTAAATAGCCTGTACTTTGGAGATAGGCTCTGCTGTTCTGCCCTGGCATCTCCCAGCCCTCAAGCAAGGCAGGAATGCATTGCAGACCTTTCCAAATTACGCAGTCCTTGCAGGTGGCTGGAGCACAGACACAGTGGGATTTTCCCTCTGCTCCCCTTCCTGCACCGCAGGCCTGGAGCTCACCAGCTCATCAGCTTCTTCCCTCCTACTCTTGTTAGCTGTTAACTGTTTCCAGAAATATTCCTGGATCTGGGTTAACTGGGAGCTGTTGCCCTCTCCTGCATAGCAGGAGGGCAGAGCAAGCCTTTGCTGTCAGAGCCCAGGAGAACCATTGGCCGCACTGCGCAAAACCAAGTGTGGCTTTGGTCCCGGGGAACTCGGCCCGATGTGTGTGAAGCTCAGACATTCTATAAATAAGCAAAGTGCATGTGTTAGGGCACAGAAGTAGGAGGACAATGTCAGAAGACATTTGCCGCTTGCTCGAGGAGCAGTCAGTTGAGATGAAAGCTTTGTGGCCAGACTTTCCCAAAGAGCTCGCTCGCGTGATTTGAGGTCGGTTCCCATTTAGCCACTAAAATTAGCAGTGGAACTTTCAGGCCAGCTGGCTCTTTTGGGTGCTAAACAGCTTTGACAGCCTGGCCAGAGATATCCCAGAAAATGCAGCTGATGTGGAAAAAAAAAAAAAATTCTATTGGTTATGGAGATTCTCCAAATGGAACGGACCTCCTCTGGAAACGCGTCCCTCACACTGCCTGCTCAGGTATTGAAAACCTACTTCTGCTTTGCAGGTAGGCAGGAGACACTTGGAGATATGTGCAGGGAGAGAGATACAGATCTGTAATGCACATCCACAGCTCTAGGGCTGCTTGAGCTGTGTTCAAGCTGCTGAGCACTGAAATGAAGAAAGATTGGATGAAAGCAGTCAGTCAGTACAACAGTCCCCAGCCATAAAACAGGCACTTTGCTCTGCTCCTCCCCAGGAGTGACAGGGGTGGCATTTAAAAACAGACAAAAAACCCCACAACAAACCCAAACAAGTAGAAAAAACAGAATAGCAAGCTTTTTCCTTCTTGCTCCCGTTTTTGGTGTTGTCCTTTGTCTTCTGGTTTTAGCTTTAAAAGCTTGAAGTTTCCCCACTGTGAATTGGGTAAGATGTATTTTTAGAAAACAATAAGGACCTCATGAGGTTAGAGCTGGGTCTAATAAAGAAAAGACTAATTGGGGAAGGGCAGGAACCAAATGATAATGTTTCACTTATTATTATGAAAATTATCCATGAATAGGAAGAGGAAACAGCTGGAATTAATATTGTCTCACTTGCATTTTGATTTTTTGAAGTCAAACTGAACAAGAAATATTTGCTAAAAATGAGAAATTGAAATACTATTTTTTGAGTTTTTCATGCAAAAATCTTTGCATGAAAATCCATAATCCATGATAGGAAATATCCATAAAATGTTTTTCCATATGTCCTGTAGAGAGCTGGTCCTTTAGAAAATACCTAAATTCTCTTTCTGTATCTGTGCCAGATACTTTAGGCTTAATGTAGAAATTACAAAATTTCTTAATACAAAGGGCAGCAAGTGAAGCAGGACTTTGGGCAGAAAGGCCCCTGGAAGGCTATTGACTAAATCTGCAGGTTCATTAATCACCTACGGACAGGAGTTTTCTTTTTTTTTTCCCCATGAGCCAGAAGATATATTTTTAAGTAAGACAAATGAAGAAAGGGTGGTTCTACAACTTATTTTATGACAGTAATGGAAAGTCAGAACTTTATTTCAAGTGTGTACCCACCATCTGTGGGGAGCTGGAGCAGAAATGAGTGATAAGGCCTTTGATCATCTCTCAAAATGAAACCTCATTGAACAACATCTCTGGGTGAAATTCAGCCCTTGGATATGAAGGTATTTCTTATTAAAGACATGCATCTGAGAGCTAAACACAGCTACAGGAGTCCAGGCCAAACAAATCTGATCAGGGTATGAAAGTGAATTTTCACTGGTTTTATGTAGGGAATTGTGTTGGATCAGTGAATGAAGTCCTACAGAGCTCTGATAAAAATGATCTTTATCAAAACTAACAAATTTGGCTTGGCCATCTTGGGTCATTTTATTGTTATTATATCTTTGTCAGCGATCACCCAGAACAAAGTTTTCAGACTTTCCAGGAAATTAACTGAAGATCAGTTACTGTGCTGTCTTCCAAATTTATGGCTCTGCAGCTGACTACAGACCCAGACAAACAGCCATAAATAATCTCTCATGTCTTCCAGCTCATCAAACTGAAATCTGCTTCCTTGGGAGGAGGCAAAGTGAAATTGGTGCATTACGAACAAATTTATTAAAAGGTGTGTTCAGTCTTTCATGAAGCATGAGAAATCATCAGTGCTTAGTAGGGAATGAGATTTTTTTTTCCTTTTTGCTTGTTATTTTATGGGTATGAATGTATCTGAGAAACTCAATAAGAGGAGCAGCATGGAATAAGTTTACTTTCTAGAAGTCAAAAGCAAAGGCCAGACCTGGAGCTGATTAATGGCTACACAATCTATCAGTTCAGAATCAAGGAGCTGTGGGTAGAGGCTAAGTTATTTGTAAGGTAATTTAGCTTGACCTAATGAAGGCTAAGTTCCCACAGACTATGGCAAGGTCTATCAATCTCTCTGGCTCTGGAAGCACTTGGGGAGTTTTCTTACTGTATCATCATAAGTGCATTTGTTGTTGATGAAATATTACAGCAGAGAAGATTTTTTAAAAATTCTTTTTAAAAAGGAAGACTATAGCAGTGGTGCTAGTGCCTGTGGGATAACCAATTATTATTATAAGGGGGAAAACTGCAACAGCAGGGTAGTGTGGTGAATTCCCCAGATGCAGAAAATCCTTTTACCCTCTTTAGTGTGCAGTAGGAATGATTAAATTTCTGCCTTGGCACAAACTTTTTGTTTAGCACGTCCCATTGTGTCAGGCCTTTCTTGCAGCAGGTAATGGCAGGTGCTGTGGTGGGGGGAGAGGAAAGCTCCTGCTGACTGCAGATAGAAGATACCTGAGGAAGGTGACTCACCTGAAGGGTTTTGTTTGCACACAATTAGACCAAATTTTGCTAACTGGTGGCTACCAAAGAGTAGCACATTGCCAGCCCTCACCAACACAGCCTGGTACCTTCAGCAGTCCTTCAGCTGCCCAAAGTCTAGAATTTGATCAGCTGTCCCTGACCCTCCTGTCAGCTCCGGCCAAGGAGCTCCTCTCTTGGGTGCCTGTTCTGCAGACGTGTGCTGGAGAGGGAATGAAAGCAAAGGGACTCCCCTGACACCTCAGTGCTGCAGAGATCCAGATACCTGAACCCCTCGAAGGCTTTCCATCTTTGCAACAAGTCTTACTGCTTGGATAAGCACTGGTCCCAACTCTCCAGTTTCCTGACTACAAATAAATTTGGGCCAGTTTTCTTCACATGGATAAACATGGTGAGTACTAGGCATGAATGAGGCATATTAAATTCTACATTGTGGATTATTTTTGCATTGTTGAAGACAACAGAAGAGCAGCCCATGGCTGTTTGCACACCTGGTACATCCCACAAATTATTTGCTCAGGAAGGGCTGAGGGTCTGGTACTCAGCATCTACAGTGCTTCAATGACTTCTAGTTGAAATTGCTTTGTCAATAGTCTTTGCTACTTTCCTCCAACAAAAACGTTGCCTTTTTTAATAAGGAGACTTATCTGTGTTTTTTCACTGTAGCTCTGTTTACACTGTTGCCTTACTTACTCTGTATTCTTACCAATATTTAGTTTGTTCATATTGCCATTAAATGCCTCCAGGAATGGTCTTTTGGGGCTAGTTTTCAGTTTGCTGTTATATTCCTTTCTCACCCAGCAAATCCAGCTGCTGTATTTTTTTCCCCACTGCATTATTCAGCCTTGTACTCTTTCCCAGGTTTTCCTCCTCTTTCTCCCTCTTCCTCCTCCTTCCATGCAGAGGAGTGTTCTGTGCCTTTTTTTTGTTCTCCCTTTCTGCTTTCCTCATTTCCTTGTGATATCTCCCTGGAAGGAAAATAAGCAGAGAAGGAGCCACGGAAGGAGGCAGTACAGCCATACTTAAAAAACAGGAAGGCAAAGATACGGAGTGATGGATGGTAGTTCAGCATAATGTCTGAGCTCTCCTCACCTGATTTGTTGCTTTATGCTAAGCAGAACTGCCACACTCTCTCAATTTTAAAGATGGATGAAAGGGTTAAAACAGCAAAACCAGCCAGTTCAATCTTTTATGTTTGCAAAGCAAGGCTTCAAAATGTAGCTCAAAGCTGACTCTGGATGGTGCAGGCTAAATGTGGCAGCAGTAGCAAGCTCCCAGACTTTCCCACAAGGGTACCAGAGGAATTTTGGGGCTCCTGTCCCAGAAACAGCTAGCAGATAAACAAAACTCAAAGTCAGGATTTGCATTCACTCATTTACTTCAATGAGTTGTAATTCTGCTACAGGGTTTTATGTTTTCTAACGATGTTTTGAATTTTATTTTAATAGTACTGTCATTACTTACTCTGGAAATACACTTCAGTTGCTTAGAGACCTCAGTATTCCAGGGACATCTCTCTTTTCAGAAGGAAATTAATTCAGTGTTTAACTCATAGGGGCATCTTCTGCAACCTGTTCTTAATGGGCAAAACAAAGATAAATTCATTATAGTGCAAATCATAAGAATAATGTCCACTGTCTTCCTTCCTCCTTTCTTGGGGCAGACCTGCCAGGCAGCATTACAGAGAGCTCTCTGGTGGGAAAAGGAGATGCAGAAAGTGCTGCCATCACTCTTTGCCTGCACTTAGACAAACCCGTTGACATTCACGGACTGTAATGGCAGAAAAGCTTTCCAAAACCATTTGACCAGAGAAATTTGAGTTATCATCATTGTCGTATCTCAGTCTGACAGGGAAAATGATTTGTTGGTCAAAATGTCTCGTAAACACAGACATTTGATTCAATTTAATCAGAGACAGCTCCTTGTGCAGAATGCGGGTGGCTCGTCCCCAAGGGAAGGGGGAATGGAAGAGCAGGGAATTCACTGATTCCTGCACTGCTGCCAAGGTGGCTCTGGGTCAGCAGGGAATGCATCAGAGGGAATGCTGACTGCCTGGGGAGAGGGAGTGTTGTGGTGTTTGCAAGGGTTCCAGGACACGGGAAGAGATGAATCTGACTCCATATTCTTAGAAGGCTGATTCATTATGATATGATATGATGTTATAAGAAATTATATACTAAAAGTATAGAGAAAAGAATAAATCAGAAGGCTAGAAAAGAATGAATAATAAAAACTCCTGACTGACCAGAGAGTCCGACACAGCTGGACTGGGATTGGTTATTAAGTAAAAACAATTCCCATGGAACCTGCAATCCAAGATGCACCTGCCACATTCCAAAGCAGCAAAAAAAAGGGAGAAGCGATCAGATAATATTAATTTTCTTTTCCTCTGAGTCTTCTCATCTTCCCAGGAGAAAATCCTGGGCAAGGGAATTTTCCAGAAAATATCATGGCGGCAGAGGGAGGCTTTCCCAGGCCTTGGGAGCAGCTCCCCATTCTGGCTCAGCACACCCATCCAGGCACAGGCTGGGCTGAGCTGGGACTGAGGTTTGTGTGCTGCAGTCAGCCAGAGACCTGCTGGGAAGAGGGAAAACCCAAGTATCCCTTTATACCTGGATGACAGCAGTGAGGGATGGGGCTGGCCCAGCGCCAGCCAGCAGCACCCAGGATCTCCTTCTGCAGGCACTCGTGGGCCTGAGCAAATCTCCTTGTGCTAATGGCCTTATTAAGATCAAGCCAGTGCACATTGCAAATCTACACAAAGAGAAATTACAGCCCAGATTAGATTAGGGGCTGAAGGCTGGGAGCATACAGCTGTTTGCCAAATTGCACGCTGAATTTCATTTCTGAATAGACTTTTACTGATGGCAATTTGAAGGCAGTCATTAGAGCCATCAGCCTTTGAATGAGAAATTTCAAGGGACACTTCAGCATAAATCTGCTCCTCTGCTGTAAGAAATTATTCCTGATATGCTTTGGGCTATGGAAACCAATTACATGAATTTTGCACAATAACCTGTTTCTCCCAAACAAGGGTAGCACTCCTGGCCATAAACAGACATCTTTTTACTTGCAATTAACTGTGTGGGCGTATAAATATACGGAAAACTGCCTTTTCAACTTCAATTTAATAAACAGAAAACAATGGGGGAAAGGAACAATCATTTACAGTTAGAATATGAGACTCTGGCCATCCTAATTCCCTTCCTCTGCAAGCCAGCTGGAATTGTGAAAACAAACCCTTTCCCATTGAATCATAAATACTGCAGGTTTTATTCCTTACTGACTCCTAGGCTCCAAGATTTAGGAAAGGGTATGATATTAATTTCCAGAGCTAAACTTGATATAACTCACAGTGCTCTAGTTGTCATTTAAACTTCAGGTGTGTTTTTCTTCTATTGCAGAGCTGTCCTGTAATCCCCAAATCCTACTGAATTCACACCCTGGCGATGTAGCAATGTCAAAGGGATGCAACTGGTAATTCTGCCTGGCTGTTAAACTGCTTCATGCCACCCTACTTCCAATGGCTGCTGACAAGGTATGTGTTTTACCTGCTTCCATGTGCTTTAATCTTAGTATTAGTAGAAAAATAAGCCCTTATTAATGCTTAAAGCCATTGTTACCTTCTCTCTCTGCCAGCCGGTTCTATGTTAATATTAGTATTATTTCTAAACTGAAGCTTTGTACGTGTGAGTCAGGCCTCCCATGTCATTAGTTTGAAAACCCTGAGAGCATTTTCTTACACAAAATTTGCTCAGGGAAGGAAGAAGGTCTTTTTATTTACCTTCAGATTTCCATCCTTGAGGATTTTCTTGCTGGGTGTTCTCAGGTTGCAGCTGCAATTAGAAGACTTAATTGATTTTGTATAAACACTGGGATTCCTTCATTCCCCAGCAGCAGCAGCTTTCATTAAAACCACCACCCAATATCATGAGACCCGCAATTAAATTCTCAAGCTGCCAACATAGTTGCAAAAATGGTTTATAAAGCCCCAAGTGATAAACATGTTGAGAGAGGAGGCTGACCTGCTCCAACTCCTGCTCTAGCAGAGCTCTGGTGTGGATTCACATTTTCTGAAAAATCCCTTCGCCCAGGACTTTTCCCCTGGGAACCTGAGAAGCATCAGAGAAAAGGAAAACAATTCTTATCTCATTTGCTTCTCCTCTGTTTTGCTCCTTTGGAATGTGTTTGGAGATTGTTTACCCACAGGTGATTGTTTCATTGCATTCTGGTGTGAGTTATTTTCACTCTTTGACCAACCAGTGCCAAGCTGTGTCAGGGCTCTGGAAAGAGTCACAAGTTTTCATTACTATCTTTTTAGCCTTCTGTAAGTATTCTTTCTGTATTCTTTAGTACAGTTTAGTATAGTATTCTTTAATATATTATTATAAAATAAGAAATTAGTCTTCGGAAAACATGGAGTCAGATTCATCATTCCTGTCTTCGTCAGGCATTTCCCAGCAAATACAATACTCTGGGTGTTTGGTGAGAGGCTCAAACCAGATCTAGCCAAGCCTTTAGCCAAGCTGGGGCCAGGACAGCTGCAGCCACAGCACTTGCATGTCTCCTATGTGAAGGCAAGCCCTGTAATTGCTGCTGGACTTGTGTTAATCCATGTGTGTAAAGGCCTGATGGAAGGATAGACCATGAAAGCTTAAGTTGCATCTTCTGGGCCTCTTGCAAAGGCTGAGCTTATTGCAAAGCTTTTCTTCCCAACCAGTAGTAGCACTGGGAAGGCAAAAATAAACACTCATAATATGTATCAAACCCCCAAATGTAGCTGAATGGAAAGGGAGTGTATTATGCCAATTTTTCTTCCAGTTGCTTGGCTTAGTGCAGTGATGGTAGCACAACATGGGGGAAGTTGTGCCTGCCAGGTTGAGATGTGGACTCATATCCAGCCTGCAGGAAAGATCTGAGGATTAGGCTGGGAGGGGAGAGAAATTTTCCTTTATTAACTGCTTTTGCATCCCACACTGAGAAGAGGATCAAGGTTTAAAATGAGCGGGCCAGCAGAACAGTGCTGGATCTGTGATCCAGGTGTCCAGGTGTTCTCCTGAAGGCTTGAAGCACAATCAGAAGTTCCTTTAAAATTGTGAAAGTCATAAGTGAGAAGCATTGGTAGGTCAGAAGGAAGAGACATCAATAACTAAACTTGCTATTTTGGTCTGGTTTTTCCCCCACTATCTTTGAAAAAAAAAGAGAGAGTGCATTGTAGAACCAAAAACTCATCTAGCCACCAAAACATTCCTTTCCCTTCACAATTAGAAAAAAAAAAAATCCTTCCAGGTACTGAAGAAGAGAATATGTGCAGGGTTCTGTAGCCCCCTCCCATCAGCCCTGCCTGTCTGCTGTCCTTTCCTTCAGCTGCAGGCTGCTGAACTCCTGACTTCCCATGGGAGCTGGACCTTGTGGCCTTGCACACAGAAATTGCAGGAAAGTAGTTGTCTGTCATTCAAGTAGTTGCTATTTTATTCACCCTTTGAGGCACTGGAGAGAGGTCGTCTTTTTTAAGTAAGACCAATATTTGGAACAATTTGTGATTTCAATTGTAAACAAGCTTGGTGTGATTATGTAGCAGCAGATGCTGGGAAACATGAAGTATTTTATCTGGCAGGTTCTATCTCTCTGTAGGTCTAGCAGGCCAAGAGACTGAGCTTTTCTGGGAAGACCCACCACAGCAACAGCATCCAGCTTTTTTCCATTTTCCTTTTCTTTCTTTTTCCCCCAGCAGCCGTACTACTTTCCTAACTTAAAAGCAAAACCTTGTTCCTTTTCTCCTCATTGTGCAGGTCTGCAGGGGGAGAGCGTGCAGGAAGATGGGCAGGGGCTGGGAGCACTTTCATCCTGCTGAGACTGCCTGTGTGTGTGAGCATCCCGAGCATCCCGGGGGATCCCTCCTCGGGAAGCGCCGCAGAGCCGCCGGCGGTGTGCGGTGACGATAAGGAGATGAAACAATGGCTGCGACACCGGGAGCCTTCACAGAATGACTTGGTGAGGATGTTGCAGAGTCAAAAAGCTTTGTGCCTTCGCTGCACGGAGCAGATCTGCTCGCTCCTCAGTGCTTAACTCCTTCCCTTCCTTTTTACTGTGTAATTTCATGCACAGCTTGTAAGAGCATCCGAATTTGTGAATGCTGAGGAAATGACACTTGTCTTTCTTGTTACTTGCAAGGCTTTACACTTATTTCTTTTCTTCCATTACGAGACCTGTAAACGACTGCAGTGCAGCTCAGGCCCTGACCCTATGTGAAGATTTAGGGATGCCCAAGCTGTGCCTGGCAGAGGTGGGAAACCTGATATTGTATCAGGTTTCCTCCCTCTGTGGCAGGGAGGAATGATGAATCTGACTCCATGTTCTCAGAAGTCTAATTTATTATTTTATGATACTATATTATATTAAAGAAACTATACTAAAGAATACAGAAAGAATGCTTACAGAAGGCTAAAAAGATAATAATGAAAAATTCATTACTCTTTCCAGAGCCCTGACACAGCTTGACCCTGACTGGCCAATAAGTCAAAATAATTCACAGCAGAAACCAATGAAACAATCACCTGTTGGATAAACAATCTCCAAACACATTCCACATGAGCAAAACACAGGAGAAGCAAAAGAGATCTTATTGTTTTCTTTTTTTCTCTGAGGCATCTCAGCTTCCCAGGAGAAAAATCCTGGGCAAAGGGATTTTTCAGAAAATGTGAATGCCACAACCTGAGATGTCCTTGCTTGAGATCCTCAAGTGGAGCTAAGGAACCAAATTTCTCATATTATTGATGCCTCATTTCCTCATTATTGCCACAAAGATTTATGTGAAGGGACTTTCAGAGTGCTAATGGAATTACCCACCCAAATCTCCCCTGTGCCAATGGCAGGGAACGCTCCAGTTCTTTGCCCTCACGTTAGTGCTGGGTGAGTAACTGAATTATTTGTTAGCTAGCAAAACTAAAAGTCCTTGATTTTTCTTGGTAGTGAGGCCTTTTCAATACCTGTTTTCTTAATACCTTTACTTAGGCTTGACTTATAATTTGAAATTCGAAATGAAAACATTTTGATAATTTTTCCCATTCCAGTGCCAGCAAGGGTCAGTGGTTTCATTCAGTAAACTCTGCCTTTGTTTTTTTTTTATTTTATTAACAGAATGCCATCCTGCAGCATTCCACTTATCTCTGTTTAGTGTGCCTGCTTCTGTCAGGACTTTAATGTTGTTTCAGATCTGGTGCTGATTTTGCTGAGAAGTCCTTTCCCATTGCCTCACGGCTGCCAGTTGATTTCCTAAAATCCCCTTGGGTTTGGTGTCTGTGCCAGGGCACAGAACTGCACTGCTGGGCTTGGGAAGGATGAAAAGAGCAGCACAAACACTTGTGCAGAGCAGGACCAACTTCTGCTCTGCTGAAAATGACTGAAAGAGTAGGAATAATTCTGGAAATCACTCTGAAATCAAGATGGGAGGATGCAGCTGGGGCTGGGCAGCCTCTTGTGTGAAACCACTCTATGAACCTTGTTCAAGTGTGTGCTCAGACACCTGGGAATGATTTATTCCCTGTCATGGGCCTCATCCTGCGGAGTTGGGAGCGTTGTCAGGAAAGGTGACAGATCAGCTTCTCCATGCACTGGGAGGACAGCTTGTGCCTATAAAGAGAAATACAAGTTCAGGACACTGGAAGTATGATAGTCTGAAGATTAATGATAGAAAACTATCGTGTTTGAGGACAGGAAAGTAAGCAGGAAAAAAGGAGCCTAAATTAGGCTGCAGCTCCCTGGGCAGAATACTCAGGTTATAAATATTCTGGCAGCATTTAGAGCAGAGCTGACTGTGCTGGTTGCTCTTTGCTGTCCTTGACACTGTCTGTGTGCATTCATGCTACTGCTGTGCTGTGCTGACAAAGCCATCCCAAGTGTCTCCGAGGTGTGGGAGGAGACTGCATGGGTTTGGCAGCAGGACTGACTCCTGGCTCTGCTGGAGAGCGTGGGGAAAATTGTGCCCTGTTTGCCACAGCAGCACAGTGGAACACCAGCATTTCATTGCTCAGCTGGTGCCAGGGATGCTGGGTTTAAAGAGCATCTTCTCAAAGGAGCCAAAACTCTCCACACCATCACTGAGTCACCCTGATCTTTGTGATCAAGCTGGCACAAGGGCTTGAAAAGCAACATCACCATCCTCTCCAGCTCCAAAGCTGACGGGCAAGGGAAATTGAGGCATGAAGAGGAAAATGTGGGGTGCTCATGTCCCTGCTGGGTGGGAGAGCTGGGAGCAAAGCAGCAAAATGCTTCTCATTGTCAGGCTTAAGTCACAGCAGATTTCAGCCTTCAAAACTCCCCAGTGATTGTTTTAGAGGAGAAAAATTTTCATTGCTGCACGGAGCCAACACCTGCAGTGAGCTCCACCTCTCCCTCCCTTCATCTTGGCCCTTTCCTGGGGGGACCAAGGTGTGAGGGGAAGCCAGCAGCACCTGCAGTGTGTGCTAAACGAGATCAGGCACTGGTCACTGTTTGCTGGGCTGCAGTGTATGGGATCACTGGGAATTGCTGCATTGCTGAGTGCAGTCCATCCACTTACCAGCCCAGCACTGCTCCTGAAGGATCCCAGCCAGCTGCTCCTGTCTGCCTTGGTGCATGGAAATGAAAAGTGCAATCCACCCTCTGGTTCCAGTGAAAATTCTCTCTAATCTGGAATAGCTCTACCCTGGGAGGTGCCTTTTATATGATAGTAGAGCTGCTATGTCAGGATGAATACTTTTTTATTTGTAAAAAAAAAAATAACTTTATTCCTGCCATTAAAAAGTTTAGTGCAGAGAGTTAACTGAGGTGATGTTTTTAGAAGCTGAAAATATCAGGAACTCAAATAAGAGGCAACAATGGTTTCTTTTTTTTTTTTTTTTTTTTTTTTTTTAGATTTTTCTTTGTCCTCCTTTAAAGCTGCTGAGAGTTCATTTCCTGGTGTCATTGTCATAACTCCAGATCTGAGTATTTCATCTGTATTTGTGTCAATCCCATGTATGCTTCTGTAAGCATTGCCTGCAATTCAGGCAGCTAATGAACAGCTAAACTAAAGCTGGTGCTGAGCAAATCAAGCTGCAAACTGTGTGTATAGGCAGGAGTAAAACCCTTTGCAAGAGCTCCACTGTGCCATCAGGTGTTCTCTGCTGGATGCAGTGTTTTTCTTGGATCATTTATGCAAAAATGCCACTTTGATTTTTGTTTCTATATCAGACCCCTTATGAGACCAGTGCTGATGTCCCAACTGAGTCAGTTTCCTTGATTTTAAGGAAATCTTCTAGGCCCATTCCTGGTTCTGCTGATGTCTCTGATGTACATAAAATTGCTACTGAGCAGGTAACCTTAATGTCATTCAGAACTATGACTCTTCATGTTAAACCCTAGCTTTTGGCTTAATAACTCAATAGCCTCTGAACTAACACCACTGTTTAGCCAATCAGGATTTTAAACCAGCCTATTTCTGTTAAGGAGCCAGTGGTTTTTGGACACGCCTCTTTGCAAGATGATACAGGAGTTACTTTATGGTTATGGTTGAGTTATGGGTATTTTTAGGGTTAGGATTCATGCAGAGAGAACAAGGAAGGGGCTAAAACATGGTGGGGTGGGGCTGTGAAGGGATTCCCAAGGGAGGTGTGGGCTGCCAAGAGACCTGGGTTGTCAGAAACTTTGCGGTGTGTTATAGTTGGGGATGAAAACCCAAAAGGATGCACTGCTTGTCTCACTCCTTCACGATCACAGTTGCTTTTGGAGTGCATCTCTTTCCTGGAGCATAATTTCCAGCTCTAAGGAAATCATTAGCCATTTCCCTTAGAATATCCTTTGAAATGTATCACCTATTCATTACTGTCCTATTTTGACTGAAATGGGAAATTGTTTTGAAATCACAAACTTTAACGATTCCTCTCTCCATGAGAATTCATTAGGCTTTATTTAATCAACTACCTGATGCACACTGTGGTCTTTGCAAATAGCAGCTGCAGTTGCATAACAGGAAAAACAGACTCCATGGACATGAGGAAAAAAACACCCTGGATAACAGTCTAGTCTGCAAAATCAAAAATCAGTACCCATAGTTTAGCTAAATTGAAGCTGAAAGGAAACCAAATAACTTTGCAGCGCCAGGATGAATGAGAATCTGAATATCAAATTGACCTTGCTCCAGGGGAGAATAATTTACCATGATATATATGCTGCCTCTGAATGTTTTGCTTACAGACAAACTAAGTGGTTTTCCTGGAAAAAGCAGAAAAGGAGGTGAACATAAAGTCATGAGGAATTCGGGGTCTTACTCCCAAGTCAATAATTTTGAGATAATTTTGAGAACCAATACACTTTTAAGGGAAAGCAGCACTGCTTTAAGGGCAAGATGCAAGATTTTTCTTGGTAGGAGTGTTCATTCATGCATAACTTCTACAGCTATTGACACAAGTTTTAGCACAGCAGCTCGAGGACAGCATTAATGAACACAGGACAAGGGGGAATGAGTGTATGACAAATGGAGTAAAAGCATGCTGCAGAGGGACTGAGGGAGTGGGGATTGAGAAGCATATCCTGGCCTCAGTGAAGGTACTGGAAATTTTGTTATCAATGTCCAAAAAATTAGTGATTAAAAAAAAAAAAATGATTCTGTTATAGAGCTCCTGCAGCCAAGCAGCCCTCATGAAATGCTTACAGTGGCTTGGTGTGTTACTAAACCCACCACCCTGAGAGAAAGAACAGGAGTGGTTTCATTCCTGAAGCCTCACTGTCAGGTCTCATTAAGGAACTAAGTGTTCTCTTTTCTCCTAATTACCCTGTGCAGACATCCCTGGTGCTGTTCAGCTTCATTTTATGGCCCCTGCATGTAAAGTGCAGCTCCATAAAAAGCCAGCCCAAGATGTGCAGGGTAAGAAGGCACAGACCTGCTGGGTGGGTGCAGAGCATAAATACCAGGACTAAAAGACAGGGTGGGTTGGCAGGAACAAGAGTGGGAAGATTGTGCCTGTTTGTTACCGCTGCGTCTTGGGGGAGTTTTTGCCACCAAATTCCATTAAAGTGAGAGTTTCAGCCTTTAAAAGCATCATTCAGGGGCTTGTTTTGTTAAATAAGCTAGCAAAGATTGTATATTAGTCTCTGACAAGGCTACATTTGGGTGAAAACCATGCTGAATTATTTATTTTGTCATTAATGTCACACAAACCACAGTAAGGAGAATTATATGGGCTGCAAAAGCGAGCAGCTCTAAGTCAGGTTCAAACAAATGGAATTGTTATTCTTCAATACCAGTGGCATGCTGCAGCTGCCTAATGCATCCAGGAGAGGATGAGAAGTGAATGGTAAATCAATGGAAAGGTTCACACCTGACTGGCAGCCTTTAAATAATGTAAAGGGTCCCATGGCAAATGGCAGAGTTATTTTATACAATACATTAGCATTTAAGACCAGTGCAAAGACATGCAAGGAAATGTTTGGGAAGTTTTGGTCTTGTAGCTGAAAAGTTTAAATAGCTGCAGAGGAGAGTACATGGAAAATGGGGTGGAAAGCTCAAAGTGTGCTTTTACAATGAGGAAGCAAAGAAATTTTAATTTGGCCAGACCGACTTTGGCTGGAATTGGCCATTGGTAAGGCCAGAAAGGGTCTTGTGCTGTGCAGGGCAGAGGACTCCAGGGAATGGTGCTCCCTGGAATAGCTGGGGCAAGGAGGTGAACCCAAGGCCACTTTGGAAGTGCAGGCTCAGCTCCTTCTTGTGTCACATGTGACATCTCTAAGCCATGTCATGCGAGTTTCCACAACTCTGATGCTCTGCCCACATCTTGCCAGCTGTGGAAAGACCATTCATGGCATCCTGGATGTTTTCAGCTCTGTTCTGTCTTTCACAAAACAGCTTCTGTTTCCCTGCACAAACATCTTAAGGAGTAGGATGAACACAATTGAAGTTGTATCTAGCAGATCCTGAGGTTCTGTCTGGTTCTGGGAGTCTGTGCAATGTGCATTCCCTGGTTCTGGGAATCTAGGCAGTGTGCATTATTGCAGATCCTCTCTGGACATGTGTACATGCCAGCTTGCACATGAGTGTTCTCTCTCTCTCTCTCTCTCTCTGAACTTTGAAAGGTCTGAACTTTGTATTCCTGACCCCAGAAATAGGCCATAAAGGGACCTTTGATTTGTGGCTGTTTGGTGTGCTCAGAAAAGGGAAAGAGGATAAATGTCTGTGATCAGACAGATGGACATACCTTCATGGCATGGTTAGTTGATAGCCATAAACTAAGCCACAAGAAATTTCACTCAACATGAGGGAGAGCTTCTTTATGTTGAGGGTGGCAGAGCGCTGGGAAAGCTGCCAAGAAAGGTCATGGAGTCTCCCTCTCTGGACACATCCCAAACTCAACTGGATGTGTTCCTGTGTCACCTGCTCCAGGTGATCTGACTTGGCAGGAGGTTGGACTGGATGATCTCCAGAGGTCCCTCCCAAACCTAATGATTCTGTGATTCTGTTTTCCCACTACACATTAAGATGGGAGAGAGTGAGGCTTGGCAGGGCTGGTGTTTGATTTGTGATTCAGCAG
This sequence comes from Onychostruthus taczanowskii, assembly GCF_017590055.1. Taxonomy (NCBI): domain Eukaryota; kingdom Metazoa; phylum Chordata; class Aves; order Passeriformes; family Passeridae; genus Onychostruthus; species Onychostruthus taczanowskii. Next base: position 5,827,444 of record NW_024503124.1, read on the forward strand.
CAGAATCACAAATTTGGCTTTTGGTGGGACATTAGGTGTACAGTGATTTACATAAGCTATGCAGCTTTCTGCTTTGTCATCTATGAAATTGGGAGAAGCAGCCTGAAAATTATGTAGTGATGAGAAATGCCTTAGCAGCTCTGTGGTGCTGAGGAACAACTGTAATGAGGTAACAAGACTGTGAAACTTTGGTTTATTAAATTCTTTCCAATGTTAATGGTTAAAGTTTATGGGAACAGTATCAGAAACACATTTAGGTTTTTAAGAAGCTGAGGCATCATTTATTCTGCAGTGAGAAATGACAGCCACTAAAAAGAAAAAAATTAACTACAGTATAGTGAGGATGAGCCTGTCAATAAATGAAGGTTGAGAGTTGTTCTGGCATGTCCAATAGTCCACAGCAGACTGGGAGGTTTATATGGAAGATTTCATGGAGTAAACTATGTATTGTAATGCTTGGATGCAGCCTTTAAACAGGCACAGCCATCAGAAGAAGCTTCTGACAACCAGGAATGGGCTAATGAAATTATTGCAAACATTTTCTCAGCAATAGAAAAAAAATTAAAGCAATCATACTTATAATTTAATGATAGGAAAAATTCTGCTTTATTTTGTTTATGAATACTAATTTTAAAAAACCCTAATCTGGTAACACAATTTACTTCAGTGTACCCGCTGACCTTCTTGTGGAGCTATGAAAAGTCTCTCTTCTTCCTGGTATTTCTTCTCTTTTATCTACCACCCACCAGTCTCCTCACTTGATCTCCTTTGCCTCGTTGGCTGCTCTAAGTTCTCCCTTGGTTTTGGTGCCTCCATGCCATGGGGTAAGAGTTAATCACAGCAGTGGACAGCTGATCCCCTCTTTGACAAGGAGAAGCAGCAGGACCTTTTCTCAGCCACCTGGCTGGAAATTCTCAGTAGCTCCCTTTAGCTGTGAATTCAACAGAACAACTTAAAAGGTGTCTCCAGTAGCAGTTGCCTTTCTCTGTCTTTACTTGGCTAGGCATTGTTGTTATTTATTCTCCTACTAATTCCTGTGTCACTGCATGTATGGGTGTCATGTATCATGTGTGATGTGTCACTGCTGGATACTTGGATCTGTTCTTTTTCCTCCCTAAATCATGGACAGTGGTACTGAGCAGCATAAGCTCAATGTGCAGCCCTGGGGGACCTGTCAGAAATAGTCTCTTGGATGAGGATTTCACCAGTCACCATTTAGTTATTTTGGCTGTGAAACGTAGCACACTGACTTTATTCTGCCCTGAACCCACAGGCAGAGCATTTGCATGACACACAGTTACTCTGGTGAGAATAATGAGCCAAAAACTGATTCTACCCAATGTTCTCATACATGCCATGCTGTTAGGAGTCACCTATTTCAATATTCAGAAAGGCCATCTAACAGGTTGGCTGGAAAGTTGAGTGCCTTGAAAATTCTGGAGTGGTTTCATTGCAGTGGGGTAATTTTTTTTTTATTTGTTCAAAGACCTTTTTAAAAGTGTAAGGTACATGTATGGGCGTGGTAAGTTCCAGTGACACAGTGTGAGATGCAGCTGTGGTGGTGTGAAGGGAATGATTACAGTCCAGGTTAAGGCAGTCAGGAAATTGTCACTGAAGTGGATTTGTATTTCCCAGAATCATAGAAGGGCCTGGGTTGGAAGGGACATTAGAGCTCATCTGGTTCCGGTCTCCCAAAGGCGGGCAGGGACACCTTCCCCTACACCAGGCTGTTCAGAGTCTCATCCAACCAGGCCTTGAACACTTCCAGGGATCCAGGGGCACCTAACTTCTCTGGGCAACCTGTCCCAGTGCCAAAGCACTTTCACAGGGAAGAACCATTCCCAATATCCAATATAAACCTAATTTCTCTCAGTCTGAAGCCGTTCCCCCTTGTCCTGTCACTCCATGCTCTAGTGAATAGTCCTTCTCCATCTTTCTTGTAGGCTCCCTTCAGGTACTGAAGGCCACAGTTAGGTCACCCCTGAGCCTTCTCTTCTCTGGGCTGAACAATCCCAAATCTCTCAGCCTTTTTGTAAGGAAAGCTGGTCCATCCCTCTGATCAACTTGGAGGCCTCCTCTGGCCTCACTCCAGTAGCCCCATGTCCTTCCTGTGCGGGGCCCGAGCTGGACACAGCCCTGCAGGTGGGGTCTCAGCAGAGGGGCAGAATCCCCTCTCTTGACCTCCACTCCAGTGTGAGGGAAAGTAAAATTTGCATTTTAACCTACAAAGAATAGCTCCTGGAAAAAGTAATAAAACTGAATGTGCTGCAGTCACGGATCTCTGTTAACTGCAGAAATGGGGTTTGGCTGCTTTTCACTGGGTAAAGCTACTTCAGGTTTTCACCTTGCTCTAACATTGTTACTTCTCTGAGGAATTACTCTGTGTTTACACAGCACTTTCCTTTCCTGGCTGATAGAACAGCTTGTTTGCCACAGCAACCTCAGTGGTGACTCTGCTGCTCAGGCACAAGAGATGTTCACATGAATTTTGGAAATTATTGGTGTTTTAAAGCAGAAGGGATCTGATGTAGTAATGAGATGCTAAGCCAAGAAAGTAAGGTGTGCTACAAGCTCATTAGTCAAGATTCCTGTGCAATCATCTTCAGTAATGCTCTTGTTTCATCTGTTGGTTTTGCTTTCCTATGTCTATGCATGTACTTAGGGGGAAAAAAAAAACCAAAAAACAAAAAACATTGAGAAATTGCAGGTGCTGAATGGTATTTTTAGCCTAGTGTTTGACAAAGACATTGCTAACACTGCCAAAAACAACCAAAGGCAAGAGTGGATCCATTTTTCCTTTAAGGGAGGCTGCTCCAGACCTGAAGGTTCCTGGATGCCTGTCTGGGCTCATGCTGCTGTGCCACTCGTTTTCCTGATGGGAAGAGTAAAATTTTGTGACCAAGACAAAGCTTCATAAGAGCAGCAACAGCCAAATTACAAACTACTCTGTTTTCTGACTAGTCCTTTAAAGGAAAATCTCTCAGATCTGACTCCCAGGGGTCTGAAATCAGTGTGGGTGTTAAGCAGCATGGCTTGGCTATTTGAGTAAAATGGCCTAGTTTTGATTAGGTAAGGAATTGGAGGTTAAAGGGATTTATTTTTCTCAGAACTGGGCCTGGAATAGCAATGTAAAAACCTGGATCAAATAGCTGAAGCCAGTATCTTCCCCTTGAGGCTTTCTTTTGGTTCTTTTGTATCACATCAACTTAAAAGAGACCTAAACTCCAGTTTCTGAAGGTTGCTGAGTGGGAGGGCAAAAAATAAAAAGGGTGTTTGGAGTTCACAGTTGCAGCCTCTTAGCAAATTGTGGAATCAATCTGTCATCCTTGGAGTCATGGCTGATAATTCTTATGTGCTTCTTGGTCTTTATATAAATTATCTGCTGGCACATCTGCAATTTAGTGATGCCACGTGACACTTGGCACAATGCAGTCTCTTTAACATGTTCCCACTCTCCTGGTACTTGGGAAGGCAGCACAGACAGGAGGGAAAAAAAAGCTTTTTTGCTACATTTTGCCCTGGATGTGTTAATCCTCTCCAGCCTGCTGAGCAGCTCAGGCTGTTGGCTAACTTTAGGCATTGCTGACCAAGAAGCTGATGCAGGTACTTCCACCCACCTGCAGATATTTTGTCGTCCGTGTGTATTCCTGAACTATATCTGGAGTCAAAAGGAGAGAACAGATACATAACTGCTTATTTTAACAACTCTCACTTTAAGGAGCTGCTCCTGCTGAGTGGGCATAGGGATGTGTGCTGCTTCTTGCTCCAAACAGAGGCTGGAGGCCCAGGGTGGGTGACAGGGCGGGGGGACAGAGCCCCTGGTGACACAGGGGATGGTGAACCTGCCCCCAGGTAAGGCAGGGGACCAGCAAAAGCCTGACCCTGCACCCACAGAGCTGCCCCCAAGCACCAGCTCTGACTCCAGTTTCTGTCCCAAATCTCACCAGATTTGCAGTAACTTGTTTTCAGCCTTTCATGTTGCTTTCCTGGATCTTAACCTGCTTTGCAATACATCTTCTGCCAGGTTGTCTAAAATATATTGGAGGAAACAACACTAATGGCCCCCCAGATGTGACAACAAAAGAACAGAAAATAAAACAATTCCCTTAAAGGAGAGAAAACAATGTGGAGGAAGGGGGAGAAGAAAGGAAAGAAGAAAGACTTGGATATTTTGTCAGATATATTTGGCTAGGATTTTTTTTTTCAAAGTGCATTTTGTTTTAATAGTCTTTAGTTAAAAGGAAAAACTGTTTTATTAAGAATACTGCTTCTACTTATTTTTGTAAAATTAATATTTGCACAGAAAAAAATACAGCTTCTACTTTGCATACTAATTTTGACTACTTATCTTTGCTCCTTTAAATTTTTTAAATGAAATTATGCCTGGATCCCTGTAATCCTAAATTCAACATGAAGAAGGAACCTGAATGCTACTCTACATCTGCCTGCTGATTTCCAAACCATCTTATACAATTTCCAAAAAATAGCTTATGCAATGTATGACCTGGAGAGAAGGCACATTTTCTTCCAGGAAAGCAAAAGGAAGGAAGTGCAAGCTTTTCTCTCTCCCTCTTCCCAGAGAAATGAAGGAATATGGAGGCTCAAAGTCCTTCCACTGGCGCTGCAAGACTTCACCCCTGGAGGGGCAGAAAGAAGCAAGGAGAAACACCCCTCTAAGGTTAGGGTGAGAAGAGCCTCCCTCCCATAGGCCTCTGTGGGCACATTTTAATATTTTAAGTTTCATTGGTGTACTCAGTTGATGTCAGGCCTGTTCAGCCCCCTTTTACCATATTTGTATTCTCCTAGAATGTTCTCCCCTCTCCTGATCCCCACTGGCCCCAGTTTGCCACAGTGTTCCGCCCCTGTTATCCCACTGGCTCCCCTAGTTTGCTGCCCCTCCCCTGCACCACTTTTCCCTGTTCCCATTGGTCCTTGACCCTCAGATCCACCCCTTTACCCCCCATATTTAACCCTATGCCCTCCACCCTGGTGCGTCTTTATCCCTGGACTCTTTTTGCGGTAATAAATGGTTTTAGGATCGCCGAACAAAGACCTATCCCTCGCCTCTTTGTCAGCTCTTTTAACAAGTGTGCCCTGGGCCCTGAAAGTGCAGGTCGCTCTCTGGGATTTGTTGAAGTGCACTGCTTCAATGGAACATTCAAAATCTGAAGGCATCAGTAAGAGAAGGTACATAATGAGCAATTTGTTTTAAAAGCTCATTGTATATAAGTAAAATCCTGGGCTTTGGCGACTTGTTTCACAACGTGTTGAGTTTTGTTGATTTGGCATGGAATGGTTTCTGTTCTGGAATTGCACTTTGCTGTGGGGAGTGTTGCTACAACAGGAATGGGATTTGCCTCTCCTCTGGGAAAATTTCCCCATGGATTGTGTCATTATTGTAGGGAATTGTAGGGGTGCCCACTCCAGCCATGTCCCTGCTGTCCCAGGCACCGTTCCAGGATATTCCCATCACAGGTTGGACATGGCTCCACATTTGCCAGGGAGTTTGTTTTGTTGTATTTTTCTAGTGGAGCACTGTGTAAGAGGCACCAGGCAACTACTGCCCGTCTCCCAGGGTGAGAATTCCCTCCCTGGGGCTCCCTGACCGGGAGGAGCAGTTGGATGTACATCACTTGTGACACTGTGCTTGAATCAAAACCTTGAGACCAGAAGTATGAAACAGTTCTGTCCATTACTTCCTTAGGAGAGAATTTTTCCCTTATTGAACTGCCTCACACCTTTGCAGAGCTGTTCTGGCCAGCAGGCTCTGCTTTCTCATTAATGTGATGCATTTTTAAAGAGATGCGCTACAATGAGCACAAGGAAACTCTGAAGCCTTAACCAGAGGCCATGAAATGTTGTGTTACATCTATTTTTTTTTCAATTACTGCATAGAGAGAAATGCATTAAAACTCAAAGCAACAGTGACAGAGTGATCATGGGTGAACAGGCTGAATGAATGGGGAAGCAGTTCCTGTAAGATTAAAAAAGGTGTTAAAATAGTCAAGCTTTGTGCTGCTTTGAAGCTCACAAGCATGACATTTTTGGTGGTTTTACTACATTTTTTGTGTGTTTGAGTCAAGTAGACAGTGTCAAATTCTGATAAAACAAATTCCAACATGCTAAAGTCAAATGATGATATAATGCAACATTTACAAACTATGAGTAGGTTTTTTTTTCTTTTCATTCAGGGTATTTTTAATGCAGCTGAGAATTTAACCATATGTGTCACTGCAATTTAGAAACAAGCTGAGGTAGGTAGGTATTAACTCAAAATTATTGGAAAAGACCACTTGTAATTTCCAAAGAGCTGTATTTGTTGGATGGCCTGTCCATCTGAAGGCTCTTTGCTGTAGTAATCTTCATCTTTTATGCACATTGATGAAAAAAAAAATTATTTTGATATTCTGTTTCAGGTGGGGAATTGTCTTTTCAGGTAGAGGAATTTCAGAGTAACTGCCAAATGTAATGTTCTATCTTTGTCGTGCTTAGGGAAATGCGTTCTTGCCTAAATTAGTTCCGCGATGCATCATCTGGAAGTATTTCAAAACATAAAGCTCATCTTGAAGTGTTTGGCTTCTGCACTGTAGCTTTCTTAGCTTTCACCACAACAAGATCTGAACCCCTTCCAGCAGCATGTTAAACACCATGACAAACATCTGCCATGTTGTGTTTGCTTTTCCATCCTCCCCTCTGGGGAAAAGGCAAGTGCAGTGGCATAGCCAATTTTGGTCAGGTTTCTGTGTATGGGATTGGTTTGGGCTTTTTTAAGCTAGATGCATTCTTCAGAGCTCCAGTGAGAAAAGGCAAGGTGGAAGAAACTCATGGAGCTCTTGGAGCGGCAGGCAGAAATATTTGTGCAGTGTGGGTGGGTGGTGCTCACCTTCCTTACACTAAGCTGGGAGAATGGCTGATCATACTGGGATTTTTTGGTGTGGGAGAGAAGCAGAACTGAGAGCAAAGGGCAGGTTTGCTCATTGCTAGATCATGGGAAGTGGAGTGAGAGCTGGTTGGATTCCAGCCTCGAGTCTGGGACTGTCCCTCGGAACACAGGAGCACCCCTGGCCAGGGCAGGGGATGAGCAGAAGAGTCACTTCTGGAAACTGCGGTGTCAGAGCTTTGGACTTGGATTCACACCTATTCACAGGTTGTCCAAAGTGAGATTTTTCTGGTTGAGAGATGGCAAACACCATGTTGTTCTGAGACTGCTGGTCCTTGTGCTAGAAGGACTTCAGCTTTGAGAGAGCCTGGGGACCCAACTCTGATGTGCAACCCTTCTGCTGGCTCAGGTCTCAGGAGCTAGACTTCATCTGCGTTGCTAACTGTGGTGATCCCATTACAGGATCTGTGTATTTATTACTGGTGCTGCTGTTCCAAAACAGACTAATTTTGAGCTGGAATTTAACAGCCTCAAACAGACCAGATGGAGGCACAAATAGTTAAATTGTCCTGAAAATCCACTTTACCATACGACAGAGGGGTTTTGATAATTGATATTAAACCACTGTTGAGTACTTGCCTTTGCTCCCCATGAGAGGTGGCCAGGCCTCCAATGACTGGGAATGGGAAGCGCAGGAAGCCCTGGCTATTCTCACCTCCACCAGCCTGTCTGGCACAGGAGTCAGTGCTCCAGCCCTCAGAGGTGTCAGTGAGCCACTGGCTTTGCTGTCCTGTAAAACAGCATAGTGTACAAACTTATCTGGACTCATTCCTAAATCCAAAGCTGCTTTACAGAATTTCAGCCGCGTGTGTCCCTTTTCAGGGTGGCCCAGCCGAGCCCGATGGCACCCGAGCTGCAGTGCTGAAAACGATTTTAACAAGGGGAGTCAGCATGAGAGTCCAGGTTCGGATGAAGGTCTTGAAACCACAGATGAACAGGTGGGTCCTGGTATTCGCTGACCTCTGTGGGAGCCGAAACCTGAACTCTGCTGACATTTGGGAGGGAGGTTGGCTTTGAAACAAACTTAATTACCAATTTCCAAACTATACTGACCGCAATTACAATAACCATAATAACAAAACAGAGTAATAAAACGGTTCTGGTGAACTAGGCCAGGCGCGTTCTGGTGGAAAATCTGGTGGCTGATCTTAGCCTGACCGAACACATCTGGGACCAGGGCCATTTCCACCAGGGCAGCAAGGGCATCTGCCCTCCTGTTCCCCTCGGCAATGAACCCCGGCAGGTCTGTGTGCGATCGGACATGCATCACATAGTATGGTTGCTCTCGGTGGGAGACTAACTTTACTAGTTTGGAGAGCAAGTCAAACAAAGCGGTGTTGGAAACATCCTGCAGTACCGCATTTTCTGCTCTGGACACCACACCGGCGACATACAACGAATCAGTGACCAAATTAAAAGGCTCAGTGAACCTCTCAAAGGCTCTAACGACAGCAGCCAGCTCGGGTATCTGAGGTGAACCCTCAACCTTAACAACGTCAGCCTCCCACCGCCGAGTTCGAGGACCCCGCCAAGTCACAACTGACTTGTGGGACTCTCCAGATGCGTCAGTAAATACGGTTAAAGCCTTCAAGGGCTTCCGGCTTTGAATACTTTTTAATGCTAATTTAAATTGAACTTCCGAATTAAAAATTTTGTGGGCCGGTCTATGAATGGAAATTTGTCCGTTGTAGTTATCCAATGCGAAATGCAGGGCCTCGTTTTCTTGGAGGAGATGTTCCAACATAGCTTTGGTGATTTGGCCCGAGTTCAATTTAATAGGTAAATGGATGCAGTCCAAATCACACCCTACCAGCTCCCTGCTTCGCAATCTTGCCTTGCGAATCAGTT
>NW_024503125.1:0-2037 GCF_017590055.1 Onychostruthus taczanowskii
GCCTTGATGGCGTTGGCGTTGATGGGGGCGTAGGGCCGGCGCGCCGCCCGCCGCGGCTGCAGCACGTCGCGGCACAGGCGGCGCGAGAGCCGCGTCAGCCGCGTGGTCTGCAGCAGGAACGTCTGCCGGTTCTTGGCCAGCAGCTTGGCACGGCTGGCGCTCGTCGTGTACGGGGACAGCGACTGCGCCTCGGGCCGCGACAGGTGACCCCGGGAGTGGGGCTCCTGGGGGGTGGCAAAGGGTTAGAAAGGGTTAAAAAACCCCAAAATCCTCCCAAAAAACATCCACGGTGGTGTACGGGAAAAGGTGACCCCAAGAGTGGGGCTCCTGGGGGGTGAAAAAGGGTTAAAAACCCCAAAATGCTCCTACACCGTCAGGTGACCCCAGGAGTGGGGCTCCTGGGGGGTGGGAAAGGGTTAGAAAGGGTTAAAAACCCCAAAATCATCCCAAAAAACCATCCATGGTGGTGTACGGGAAAAGGTGACCCCAAGAGTGGGGCTCCTGGGGGGTGAAAAAGGGTTAAAAACCCCAAAATGCTCCTACGCCGTCAGGTGACCCCGGGAGTGGGGCTCCTGGGGGGTGGGAAAGGGTTAGAAAGGGTTAAAAACCCCAAAATCATCCCAAAAAACCATCCACGGTGGTGTACAGGGACAGGTGACCCTGGGAATCGGGCTCCTGGGGGGTGACAAAGGGTTAAAAACCCCAAAATGCTCCTACAGGGACAGGTGACCCTGGGAATGGGGCTCCTGGGGGGTGACAAAGGGTTAAAAACCCCAAAATGCTCCTACATGGACAGGTGACCCCGGGAGTGGGGCTCCTGGGGGGTGGCAAAGGGTTAGAAAGGGTTAAAAAACCCAAAAATCCTCCCAAAAAACATCCACGGTGGTGTACGGGAAAAGGTGACCCCGGGAGTGGGGCTCCTGGGGGGTGGGAAAGGGTTAGAAAGGGTTAAAAAACTCCAAAATCCTCCCAAAAACCATCCACGGTGGTGCATGGGGAAATGTGACCCCAAGAGTGGGGCTCCTAGGGGGTCAGAAAGGGTTAAAAACCCCAAAATCCTCCCACAGTGGTGTTTGGGGACAGGTGACCCCCACGAGTGGGGCTCCTGGGGGGTCAGAAAGGGTTAAAAACCCCCAAAATCCTCCCAAAAACCCTCCCAGAACAGCCCCTGTTGGTGTACAGGGACAGGTGACCCTGGGAGAGGCTTCTCAGGAATTTTGGGGGGGGGTCTCAGAAGAAATTCAGGGATTCTTAGAAAGGTTTGGGGGCTCTAAAGGGACTTGGAGGGGATCTAAAAGGAATTTGGGGGGCTCCTAAGGGGGCTTAGGGGATTCTAAGGGGGATTTAGAGATTTTTAAGGGGGGGTTTGGGGTCTCTAAAGAGGATTTAGGGGGTTCTAAAGGGTAAGGGGGGTTTGGGGGTCTCTAAGGGGGGTGCCAAAGGGAATTTGGGGTGTTCTGACAGACATCGGGCAGGCCTGAGTGGAATTTGGGGGTCCCAGGAGTTTTTGGGGGTCTCAGAAGTTTTTGGAGGTCCCTCAGTGGGATTTTGGGGGTCCCTCAGTAGGATTTTTGGGGGTCCCTGGAGTTTTTGGGGGTCCCTCAGTGGGATTTTGGGGGTCCCTCAGTAGGATTTTTGGGGGTCCCTGGAGTTTTTGGGGGTCCCTCAGTGGGATTTTGGGGGTCCCTCAGTAGGATTTTTGGGGGTCCCTGGAGTTTTTGGGGGTCCCTCAGTGGGATTTTGGGGGTCCCTCAGTAGGATTTTTGGGGGTCCCTGGAGTTTTTGGGGGTCCCTCCGTGGGGTTTTGGGGGTCTCTCAGTAGGTTTTGGGGGTCCCTCAGCAGGGCTGGGGTCTGGGGGCTCACCGAGGCGCTGCGGGTCACCCCCTCCAGCTGGGTGGGGGTCTTGAGCCCCCCGTATTTCTTCCAGTAGATCCAGCAGGAGGCGCAGAGGCGGCACTGCATGTTGGGGGGGCCCCAGGCGTACCACTGGGGGGACTGGGAGGCTGGGGGGGGGGCATGGGGGGTAACGGGGGGCA
>NW_024503125.1:2330-4380 GCF_017590055.1 Onychostruthus taczanowskii
CCCCCAAACCCCCCATTTGAGCCCCCCGAGCCCCCTGCCCAGCCCGTACCTGCTGGATGTAGCGGTCAGTGGTTTTCCACATGTAGTAGAACTGGACAATGCTGGCCAGCGACTTCCAGGGCAGCTGCGAGCACACCCAACCCCGGGCTCAGAGAGATCCCCGAGCCCCCCAGGACCACCCAGGACCCCCAAAAAGGGGCTCCCCCCCCCCCCCCCCCCAGCGGGGAAGAACGTTAATTAACGGGGAATGGGTAATTAAGGAATTAACAGGGCAGCCGGAATTAACGGGACCCCCCCAATTAACGGGGTGCGAGTGATTAACGGGACCCCCCCCCCAATTAACGGATTCCCCCCCAATTAAAGGGGTGCGGGTAATTAATGGGAACCCACCCAATTAATGGGAACCCCCCCCCAATTAACGTGATGTAGGTAATTAACGGGATATCAGCAATTAACGGGGATATCGGCAATTAACGGGCTGTGGCTAATTAACGGGGATATCGATAATTAACGCCCCAGGACCCCCCAGGACCCCCAAAAAGGGGCCCCCCCCCCCCCTCCACTCACAAAGTCCTGCCGGATGTCGTTGAAGTCCTTGCCGTATTTCTCCAGGGCCTCCTCGAAGAGCATGGCCTCGGAGGCCGACCACTCCTCCATCTCATCCCGGCACAGCACCGGCCCCCCCTGCGGCACCAGCGTGGCCATGGCCCGTGCCAGGTCGTAGCCATTCCTCTGCAGCGTGTCCATGGCGTGGAACTGGGGACAATGGCACATACTGGGAGTACTGGGGGCACTGGGAGGGCTCTAAGGGGGGTTTTGGGGCAGGTTTGGGGGGTTTTAGGGGTTTCAGGGCCCCCCTGTGGCACCAGCGTGGGGGGGGCACAGCCATTCCTCTGCAGCGTGTCCATGGCGTGGAACTGGGGACAATGGCACGTACTGGGAGCACTGGGAGGGCTCTAAGGGGGGTTTTGGGGCAGGTTTGGGGGGGTTTCAGGGCCCCCCTGTGGCACCAGCGTGGGGGGGTCACAGCCATTCCTCTGCAGCGTGTCCATGGCGTGGAACTGGGGACAATGGGACATACTGGGGGCACTGGGAGGGCTCTAATGCAGAGTTTGGGGGGTCTAATGAAGATTTGGGGTATCTCAGAAGAGTGTTGGGGTCATGTAAGGGAGGTGTTGGAAGTCCTGGGAAAGCTCTAAGCAGATTTTGGGGTTTCTGAGAGGGAAATGAGAAGTTCTAAAGAAGTTTTTGGGGTGTTTCAGTTGAAACTGAAAGGCTCTGAAAAGGTTTTTGGGATGTCTCAGTAGAAAACGAAGAACTCTAAGCACTTTTAAAGTGTCTGAATTGGCAAATGTGAGATCTAAAAAGGTTTTTGGGTGTCCCAATGACACATAAGGAGTTCTAAGGAAGTTTTGGGGTCTCCCAGTGGAAAACGGGGCGCTCTGAGGAGGTTTTGGGGTATCCCAGCAGTAAATGGATGGCTTCTAAGGAAGTTTTGGGGTCTCCTAGTTGGAAGTGAGAGATCTAAAAGAGATTTTGGGGTATTCCAGTGGGAATTGAGGGCTCCAAGGCAGGTTTTAGGGTACGTCAGTGGGAAATGGGGGGGGTTCTAAGGAAGTTTTGGGGTCTCCCAATGGGAACTGAAGGCTCGAAGGAAAATTTGGGGTCTCCCAGTGATAACTGAGAGGTTCTAAGGGAGGTTTTAGGGTATGCCAGTGGGAAATGGGGGGGTTCTAAGGAAGTTTTGGGGTCTCCTAGTGGGAACTGAGGGCTCTAAGAGAGGTTTGGTGTCCCTCAATGGGAACTGAGGGCTCCAAGGGAGGTTTTGGGGTCTCCCAATGGGAACTGGGGGCTCCAAGGGAGGTTTTGGGGTGCTGGGGGCCCCCCTTTACCAGGGTGATGTCCCGCGAGGCCGCGGCCGCGCTCATGTGCAGGCTGGGCTGGCGGATGGAGCTGCTGCAGTCCAGCGCCCGGGCAAACGTCCCCACGGCCCTGGGGGGGACATGGGGGGGTCAGCGGGGTCCCCCCAATCCCCCCGACCCCCCCCCAG
>NW_024503125.1:5571-6592 GCF_017590055.1 Onychostruthus taczanowskii
CAACCTCCGGCGGGGGGGGCTCAGCGGGGTGGGGACACCCCCAAAATCCCCCCCCAGACCCATTTTGGGCCACACAGAGCTCACCTCCTTCTCCAGGTACTGCCCCAGGATGTCGGTCTCGTTCAGCAGCGTCACGCTGCACTTCCCCCTAGAGAGGAAAAAATTGGGGAGGGGGGTCACCCCAAAACCTGGGAAGCCCCCCAGACCCTTTTGCCACCCCCCCAAAAGGCTTTTTTGCCCCCGGTACCGGATGTGGGTGGCCGGGAGGGACTCGAACTGGCGGGACAGGAACAGCTCCCGGTGCTTGAGCTGGTGCCGCTGCTGCTCCGTCATCGGCGGCTGCTTCGACTCCTCCTCGAACTCGCCTGGGGGGGCCGCGGGGGGGGTCACACCGGGGCGTCCCCCCCCCCAAAATCCAGCTGGGAGAGCCATTGTTCTCCCAAAAACCCCCTCCGGGCTTTTGGCAGCGGGCCCCGAGGAGGGGGAGGGGAAAAAGGGGGAGGGGCTGTGGGAGGGTGGGGACACCCCAGGAAGGGCAGGACCCCCCCAAAAAGGGCAGGACCCCCCCCAGTTTGATGGGGGGTGGGTTGGGGTTCAATCGTTTATCTGTGACCCCCCCCAAAATTGGCACAGCCCCCCCCAAAAATCAGCCCAAGGGTGGGGGAGAGAGGCAGAGCAGCTCCAAGCCCCCCTCAAATTGGGGGTGCCTCTTTGGGAGGGGTCATGGACCCCCCCTCAGCACCCCCAAATTACCCCAATAATGTCAAACAGCTCTCCCCAAGTTTTGGGGGCACCCCATTGCGATGAGTGGGTCACAGACCCCCCCAAACCACCCGAAATTCCTGAACTTTTAAAGGAAGACCAGCAACAACGAGAGATCTGCCCCCCACCCCCTCCAAACCCCCCCAAAGGCCCCTTAAAAACCCCCAAAATTCTTAAACCCCAAAAGCAGGAGAAACACTAATGAGGGATCTGTCCCCCACCCCCCCCCCACCCCCCCAAAACCCCCAAAATTCCCGTC
>NW_024503125.1:6715-7259 GCF_017590055.1 Onychostruthus taczanowskii
TCAGGGGGTCAGGGGGGGTCTCCCAGGATTGGGGACCCCCCCTCAGGAACAGGAGGCACCCCCAGAAACATGGGGGGGGTCTCACCTTGTTGAGCTCCTCGATGCGCCGCACCAGGTAGGGGTTGCTGGAGGAGTTCTCGAAGTAGACGTAGTCTGGGGAAAAAAAAGGGGGAGTAAAAATTGGGGGGGGGCCATGAGGGGAAACCCCCTCCCCAAAAATCCCTTTCCTTCAGCGTGTCAGGATTTGTCTTCTTTCTTCCCAAAAACTCAAAAAATCTGGGGGATTTTCACAGCCAGATGTTCCCCTCATGGAGGGTGGGGAGGGGGTTGTTATCCCAAAGGACCCCCCCCATTTTCCCCCCCAGCCCCCCATTACAGGGATCCTCCCAAGCACAGACCCTCCCCTCAGAGGTGGGAGGGGGCAGGACCCTCCAAAAAAATCGGGGTTCCCTCTCCTAGGGTTCTCCTCTCATCCAAGGCCCCCCTTTTTCCTTTAGATATTGGGGGGGGGGGGCGTCTCCCATCTCCCCCCCCCAGGATTTGG
>NW_024503125.1:8684-11906 GCF_017590055.1 Onychostruthus taczanowskii
CGTCCCCCCCCCCCCCCCCCCAGGATTTGGGGGCCCCCCCCCCCAGACCCCTCAAGGGACCCTCCCCATTTCTGGGACCTCCTTTTCCTCACAGACCCCCAAGTCCCCTCACGGACACCGGGACCCCCCCTTAACCCCTCACGGACACCTCCCAAAACCCCTCACGGCCCTTCCCGCGCCTCACGGCACCCCCAAATCCCCTCAGACCCCGCCGCTTTCCGGGACCCCCCAGATCCCCTCAGGGCCCGCCCGGGCCCCTCAGGGTCCTCCTGGCCGTCCCTCCCGGCGGCCCGCGCCCCCCGGCCCGCTCACCGCCGACGCGGTACATGTTGGCCGCCATGGCCGCTCGCTCGGCCGCGCTACCCCCGGGCCCGGCCCCGGCCGCGCTTCATCGCCGCTCCCGCCGCCTCCGCGCCGGCACGGCCGGTTCGGAGCCCTTCGGGCACCTCCGGAGAGGCTTCGGGCACCCCCGGAGACGTTCGGCAACCTCCGGCAAGGCCTCTCGGGCACCTCCGGAAAGGGTTTGGGCACCTCCGGAGAGGCTCGGGTATTGCCGGATTCGTTCGGGCACCTCCGGCACGGGTTCGGCGCCGCCTCGGGCGCTTCCGGAGCGAACTCGGCAATTTCCGGCTCGGCTTCGGGAAAGCCTCGGCTTAGCCTCGGCTCTCTCCGGCACTCCTCGGCTCAACCTCGGCTCTTTCCGTAAGGCGCTCGGCGAGTTCCGCCAGAACCGGAAAGGCGCCGAGGGCGGGCAGGAGGAAGAACCCGCGGCGCTTCCGGGAAGCGGCGGCGATTCCGGCGCGGAAGAAACGACGGCGCCCTGCCCTGACCCCAAAGGCTTTTATTGACGCCTCTCACAGTGCAGCGCGAAAAACGCGGCCGGGAGGAAGGCTTCCAACCGACCCCCGAGCCGCTCTTTGGTCCCAGGAAAGGGGAAAAGGGAGGAGGAAGCAGCGAGGAAGAGGAGGAGGAGGCGGCGGGGCCTCAGCCGCTGTCGCCGGGCAGCACGCGCCACTGGAAGACGCTGGTGTCCTTCCCGCCCAGCGACACCAGGTGCCCGTCGTCGTGCGTGAAGCGCACGTTGGTCACGTGGCTGCCGTGCCCGCCGTACACGTGACTGGGAGCCTGTGAGGGGAGGGTGACACGTGACTGAGGGGGTCACGTGGTGTCACACACACACAGAGCCACGCCCACCTCAAAATGGGGACCCCCCACCCCGAAATTGGGGTCTGGGGATCCCCCAAAATTGGGGTCAGGACCCTTCCCCCCCATATCCCAAAATTGGGGTCTGGACCCCCCCACCAGTATCCCTCAATGGGGGTCTGGGGACCCCCCAAAATACCCCAAAATTGGGGTGTGAGGACCCCCCCCGAAATTTGGGTCAGGACCCTTCCCCCCCATATCCCAAAATTGGGGTCTGGACCCCCCCAATATCCTTAAATTGGGGTGCGGGGATCTCTCCAAAATTGGGGTCTGGAGCCCCCCCCCCCAATACCCCTAAATTGGGGTGTGGGGACCCCCCAAAATTGGGGTCTGGACCCCTCCCCGATATCCCAAAATTGGGGTCTGGACCCCCCCAATATCCTTAAATTGGGGTGCGGGGATCTCTCCAAAATTGGGGTCTGGAGCCCCCCCCCCCAATACCCCTAAATTGGGGTGTGGGGACCCCCCAAAATTGGGGTCTGGACCCCTCCCCGATATCCCAAAATTGGGGTCTGGACCCCCCCCAATACCCCAAAATCACAGTCGTGGATCCCCCAAAACACCCAGCCTGTGCATGTGGAGACCCCTGATCCCCAAATCAGGGTGTGGGACCCCCCAAATTGGGGACTGGGACCCTTCACCAGCCCCCAGAGCCCCCCCAGAGCCCCCTGCCCACCTTGGGCCGGGCACAGGGGCACTGGAACAGCTAGACTTGGCAAAACCAGGACCCTCCTGACCCCCAAATCTGGGTCTGGAACCCCCAAATTGGGTCTGGCACCCCCAAATCTGGGTTTGGGACCCCAAAACTGGGGTCTGGGACCCTTCCCCAGCCCTTCAGAGTCCCGCCCAGAGCCCCCTGCCCACCTTGGGCTGGGCACAGGGGCACTGGAACAGCTAGACTTGGCAAAACCAGGACCCTCCTGCCCCCCAAAATGGTGTCTGGGACCCCCAAGTTTGGGTCTGGGATCCCCAAATCTGGATCTGAGACCCCCATAACCCCCCTGCCCAGCCCCTCAGAGCCCCCCCAGAGCCCCCTGCCCACCTTGGGCTGGGCACAGGGGCACTGGAACAGCTAGACTTGGCAAAACCAGGACCCTCCTGCCCCCCAAAATGGTGTCTGGGACCCCCAAGTTTGGGTCTGGGATCCCCAAATCTGGATCTGAGACCCCCATAACCCCCCTGCCCAGCCCCTCACCCCCCCCCCCGCCCTCCCCAAAAATCCGGGGAGGAGGGATCAGGGAGACCCCAAAATCTCTGGGGTCCCTGTGGGGTAAGGGGGTCCTCGCAAGGTCAGGAAGGTCCTGGAAGGGTCAGGAAGGTCCTGGCAAGGTCAGGGGGTCCTGGCAGGACCAGGGGGGTCCTGGAAAGGTCAGGGGGGTCCTGGAAGGATCAGGAAGGTCCTGGAAGGATCAGGGGGGTCCTGGCAATGTCAAAGGGTCCTGGCAGGATCAGGGGGGTCCTGGAAGGGTCAGGAAGGTCCTGGAAGGATCAGGGGGGTCCTGGCAGGATCAGGAAGGTCCCGGCAGGGTCAGGAAGGTCCTGGCAGGATCAGGAAGGTCCTGGCAGGGTCAGGAGGGTCCTGGCAAGGTCAGGGGGTCCTGGCAGGATCAGGGGGGTCCTGGAAGGGTCAGGGCGGTCCTGGCAGGATCAGGAAGGTCCTGGAAGGGTCAGAAGGGTCCTGGAAGGATCAGGGGGGTCCTGGAAGGGTCAGGAAGGTCCTGGAAGGATCAGGGGGGTCCTGGAAGGGTCAGGAAGGTCCTGGAAGGATCAGGGGGGTCCTGGCAGGGTCAGGGGGGTCCTGGCAGGGTCAGGAAGGTCCCGGCAGGGTCAGGGGGGTCCTGGCAGGATCAGGAGGGTCCCAGCAGGGTCAGGGGGGTCCCGTCAGCCCCAGGGGGAGCCCCCCAAGCCCCCAGACTCACAGTAGAGGATCTCATAATCCCCCGAGTTGGACATGATGAAGCGCCCGTCCTTGGACCAGTCCAGGTGGGTGATGAAACTCGAGTGACCCTGGGGGCACGG
>NW_024503125.1:11929-14036 GCF_017590055.1 Onychostruthus taczanowskii
CCAACCACACACTGGGGAGGGGTTTGGGAGGGTCCCACACATTGGGGTGATTTGGGGGGGGTCCCAGACATTGAGGGGCTCCCACACATTGGGAGGGTTTGGGGGAGTCCTACACAAGGAGGGTCTGGGAGGAATTTGGGGGGGTCCCACACACTGGGAGGGTTGGGGGGGGTCCCACACATTGAGGGGGTCTGCACAAGGGGTGTTTGGAGGGGCTTTGAGGGGTCTCACACATGGGAGGGGTCAAGGGACCCCACACACTGGGGGGCTTTGGGGGGGTTCCACACGGGGGCACGGGGACAGCAGGACACAGGGACATGGGGACAGGGTCATGGGGACAGGAGGGACACAGGGGGACAGCGGGGACAGGGTCGCAGGAACAGGGACACAGGTACAGGGAAACGGGGACAGGGACACAGGGACGGGGGACACACAGGGACAGGGACATAGGGACAGGGGGCACACAGGGACACGGGGACAGGGACACGGGGACATGGATGGAAACGGGAACAGCAGGACACGGGGACACCGGAGGACACGGGGACAGCAGGACATGGACACCAGGACAGGGACGACACCAGGACATGGGGACAGGGGGGGACATGGGGACAACAGGACAGGGGGGGACATGGGGACCATGGGCACTGTCCCCGTCTCCATGTCCCCTTATCCCTGTGTCCTCCCTGTGTCCCCCCGTGTGCCCATGTCGCCCCTGTCCCCCCCATGTCCCCCATGTCCCTGTGTCCCACCGTGTCCCCTGTCCCACTCATGTCCCCATGTCCCCACTGTTCCCCCTGTGTCCCCCTCCAGCGCCAGGCTCCAGCCAGGGTGTGCCCCATGCCCCTTGTCCCTTGTCCCCAGCCCTTCCGTACCCCAATTACCGACCCCAAATTCCCTGAAACGCCCCCAAATCTCACTCCCGACCCCTCCCCAGATGCCCCCTCCCCAACTGGGGGGTCCCCGCCCACCTCCAGCGCCAGGCTCCAGCCAGGGCGTGCCCCTTGTCCCTTGCCCCAGAGCCCTGTACCCCCATTACAGACCCCAAACCGCCCCAACCCCCCCCAAATCTCACTCCTGACGCCCCCCGGGGGGTGTCCCCCTCCCCAATTCGGGGGTCCCCGCCCACCTCCAGCGCCAGGCTCCAGGCCAGCGCGTGCTCCCGGCCGTCCCACAGGCAGAGCTGCCGGTCGTGGCCGCAGGTGAGGAAGCGGCAGCAGTTGGGGTGCGTGGCCAGACCCCAAACCTCGTCCGTGTGACCCTGCGTGGGGGCGAGAGGGTCCCGGGGAGGGGTCAGCGCCCCGTGCCCACCCCGGACACCCCTCCAAGACCCCTCCCCAAAGCCCACCTGGACGATGGGGGTGAAGCCGGCGGCCAGCGTGCCCCGGAGCAGCGCGTTCCGGGTGGTCCCGACCAGCAGCTCCTCCCCGGGACCCTCCGCGATCGTGCGCACGGCGCCGAAGCTCTCGGGGAGCTGGGGACCCCAAAACCAACCCCAAATACACCGTTAGAACCTTCTGAAGCTCTCGGGGAGCTGGGGACCCCAAAACCAGCCCCAAATCCCCTGCTAGAACCCCCCCGAAGCTCTCGGGGAGCTGGGGACCCCAAAACCAGCCCCAAATCCCCTGCTAGAACCCCCCCGAAGCTCTCGGGGAGCTGGGGACCCCAAAACCAGCCCCAAATCCCCTGCTAGAACCCCCCCGAAGCTCTCGGGGAGCTGGGGACCCCAAAACCAGCCCCAAATCCCCTGCTAGAACCCCCCCGAAGCTCTCGGGGAGCTGGGGACCCCAAAACCAGCCCCAAATCCCCTGCTAGAACCCCCCCGAAGCTCTCGGGGAGCTGGGGACCCCAAAACCAGCCCCAAATCCCCTGCTAGAACCCCCCCGAAGCTCTCGGGGAGCTGGGGACCCCAAAACCAGCCCCAAATCCCCTGCTAGAACCCCCCCGAAGCTCTCGGGGAGCTGGGGACCCCAAAACCAGCCCCAAATCCCCTGCTAGAACCCCCCCGAAGCTCTCGGGGAGCTGGGGACCCCAAAACCAACCCCAAATTCATCCTTAGAGCCACCCAAAGGGCTCGGGGAGATGGGGACCCCAAAACCAACCCCAAATT
>NW_024503126.1:0-553 GCF_017590055.1 Onychostruthus taczanowskii
CCCAAATTTCCCGCCCGTTGGCGCGTACCGGCCGGGGGGCGGGGCCGGGGCGCGCTCAGCACCGCCCAGTCGGGCTCGAAGCCGGGGTCGGGCGGCTCCTGCGGCGTCGGGGAAAATCGGAACAATTCGGGGAAAATCGGAACAATTTGGGGAAAATCGGAACAATTCGGGCAAATTCGGAACAATTCGGGCAAATTCGGGCAAATTCGGGGAAATTCGGAACAATTCGGGCAAATTCGGAACAATTCGGGCAAATTCGGAACAATTCGGGCAAATTCAGGGAAATTCGGAACAATTCGGGCAAATTCGGAACAATTCGGGCAAATTTGGAACAATTCGGGCAAATTCGGGGAAATTCGGGGAAATTCGGAACAATTCGGGGAAATTCGGAACAATTCGGGCAAATTCGGGGAAATCCGGGGAAATCCGGGGGGAAATTCGGGGATTTGGGGGCAAAATCGGAGCATTTCGGGCAAATTCGGAGGCAAATTCGGGACATTTCGGGGAAATTCGAGGCATTTTGGGAAAATTCTGGGGAAAATTCGGGGCATTT
>NW_024503127.1:0-553 GCF_017590055.1 Onychostruthus taczanowskii
TTTTATTTTATTTTTATATTTTTCTGGAGCCTTTCTGGCTAATATCTTGCACTTTTCTCTCGCTGTTGTGTCTGCCTGCCCTGGTGTTTGCCCTCTCTTGGTGCTCTGCTGTGGCTGCAGAGCTTTTCCCTCCCCTCCGTCCCCACTGAAAGGGAATTCTCAGGTCAGCAGCCCGGGAGAAACGGCCTGGAAAACAACTTAAAGAGCAGGTCAGCTGAGGTTATTTGATGCATTTGGACTCCTGAATGCATCCTGGAGGAATTTATCTTACCTGGGTCAGGAGTTTCCCAGCAAGCAGCAATTTCCAGCTCGATTAAACCCTTGGCTTTGGGTCCTGGAGTGGGCACTCGGTGGTGCTGAGGAGATCAGAGTCTGCCCGAGGTGCCTCTTCCCTTCTGGGTGTCTGCTTTGTCCCTCTGCCAGTTGCCCAGGCCAGAGGCAGAGAGCAAACTCAGAGGGATAATTCCATGCACACAGGGATTTGGGAACTCTGCTACAGTGACTGGAGAGCCTGGTAACCCATGTGCTCCAAATAAAGCTTCCTTCTCCTTCT
>NW_024503128.1:0-553 GCF_017590055.1 Onychostruthus taczanowskii
GACCCCAAAATCTCCCAATCCCCAAAAGCAGGGAGCTCCAAACCCCCCAAACAACCCCAGGAATCCCCAACTCTGCCCCAAAACCACCCCAAAATGGCAGGAAAAGACCCCAAAATTCTCCTGGGAGACCCCAAAATCCCCCTGGGAACCCCAAAATTCTGGAAAGGGACCCCAAAATCTCCCAATCCCCAAAGCCAGGGAGCTCCAAACCCCGCTGGGATCCCCAAATCTGCCCCAAAATGACCCCAAAATCCCCCTGGGGAAACCAAAATCCCCTTGGGGTCCCCAAAATCCCACTGGGGTCCCCCAAATCAATCCCCTGGGGGACCCCAAAATCCCCCTGGGGACCCCAAAAATCCCTTGGGGGACCCCAAAACCCCCCTGGGGGACCCCTAAAATCCCTTGGGGGTCCCCCAAATCCCTTTGGGGACCCCAAAACGCCCCTGGGGGACCCCTAAAATCCCCCTGGGGTCCCCAAAATTCCCCCTTGGGGACCCCAAAATCCCCCCGGGGCAGCCCAAAATCACCCTGGGGACTCCAAAATCTTCCTGGG
>NW_024503129.1:0-552 GCF_017590055.1 Onychostruthus taczanowskii
TTATTCCCCCATAATTTCTTTAATTATTCCCTCATTTTCCCCATAATTTCCCCCAATTTTCCATATTATTCCCCCATTATTTTCCCCGTTTTTCCCAAATTTTCCCGAAATCCCCCAAATTCCCCCAATTTTTCCCAATTTCCCCCATTATTCCCAAATTTCTCTTAAATTCCCCCGTTATTTTCCCCAATTCCCCCAAAATCACGCCAAATTTCCCCAATTCCTCCCAAATCACCCCAAATTTCCCAAATTTCCCCATTATTTTCCCCAAATTCCCCCAATTTTTCCCAATTTCCCCAATTATTTTCCCCAATTTTTCCCAATTTTTCCCAAAATCCCCCCAAATTTTCATCAAATCCCCCAAATTTCCTCCAAATCCCCCAAATTTTCCCAATTTCCCCCAAATCCCCCAAATTTTCCCAATTTTCCCCCAAATCCCCCAAATTTTCCCAATTTCCCCCCAAATCCCCCAATTTTTCCCAATTTCCCCCATTATTTTCCCCAATTTTGCTCAAATCCCCCCGATTTTCCCCAAATCCCACCATTATTTTC
>NW_024503130.1:0-552 GCF_017590055.1 Onychostruthus taczanowskii
AGATTGCACCTAGCTGCTCTGTGGGGCTGCACTGTGACAGAAGAGCAGCATGACATTTTATTCATGCCATATGTTTTAACTTGAAATTAAACGACATCCATTCAAATGGCAATTTTTGTCAAGGTTTAAAAAATATATTGGCTGGCAGAGCTCTTTTCATGGAGGGGAGAAATGGAGCTGTGTGCCTTAGCTCAGGAGCGTGCAGTGAGGGCAGTGAGTGGGGCTGGGGCGGCTGGCCCAGAGCAAGGCAAGCCCACTGCACGCCGCTGTTCTGGCAGCACAGCCAGCACAAGCAAGGCGAAAAAGGAAAATGCCCCTTATCTGCAAATTTCTGAGCAGTGGGAACAAAGCCCAGCAATTTTTCCTGTGATTTACTTACAGTGATTTGCTCCCCACACGAAAAGGGAATGCACTTGTCTGTGATTCCTTGTCCAGCCAGCAGAGAGACTTCTAGGGCTTGATGTTTTACTAAGCAGTCTGTAACTAGCCCAGGGTAGTTCCATGCCTGACTCGGTTTAAGCAGGATGGATTCATGCCAGAGCACTTTTAAAA
>NW_024503131.1:0-552 GCF_017590055.1 Onychostruthus taczanowskii
GGCCAAATTCGGGACATTGGGGGTGACTTTGCGAGTGCAGGGCCAAATTGGGGTGACAGGGTGACAGGGCCAAATTGGGGGGACATTGATGTCATGTTTTGGCTTTGGGGTGTCAGGGTTTGACTTCAGGGTATTGGGGGGCTTCGGGGTGGCAGGGCCGAATTTGGGGTGCCAAGTTTTGTCTTTTTTATGTCAAAATCGAATTCAGGATTTTGGGGCCGGCTTCGGGGTGCCAAGGCGGAATTTGGGGTGTCAAGGTTTGGCTTGGGGGTGTCAGGGCCCAATTTGGGATGTCGGGGCCGGCTTCGGGGTGTCAGGAGCGGCTCTGGGGAGCCATGTTTGGCATCTCAGGGCTGGCTTTGGGGTGTCAGGGGGGTTTTGGGGGTGCACTGAACCCCGATCCTGCGGCGAGCCCGGGCCGCGCCGCGCTCGCCCCCCTCACCTCAGCCCCTGTGACGCGCACGCGCCGTTGCCGCGGTTACGGCGGACGCCGCGGACACAAAATGGCGGCGGCCGCCGCGCCCCCCCTTCCCCTCACGGGTCCCCCCTGCC
>NW_024503132.1:0-552 GCF_017590055.1 Onychostruthus taczanowskii
CCCCTCCAAAAATCCATTTTTTCCCCCAAACCCCCCTAAAAAACCCAAAAAAAACCCCAAAATTCCCCTTTTTTCGCCCCAAAATTCCCATTTTTCCCCCAAAATTCCTGGTTTTTTTCCCAAAATCCCCATTTTTCCCCCCCAATCCCACCTCGGTCAGGTTGAACCTCATGTGGTGGCAGATGACGTCGAATTTCCACCCCCAAAATCCCCTGAAATCCCCCCAAACCCTCTCTGAAACTTCCCAAAATTCCCATTTTTTCCCCAAAATTCCCGTTTTTTCACCCAAAATCCCCATTTTTTTCCCCCAAACCCCCATTTTTCCCCCCAATCCCACCTCGGTCAGGTTGAACCTCATGTGGTGGCAGATGATGTCGAACATGCGCCCCCAATCCCCTCCAAAAATCCATTTTTTCCCCCTAAAATCCCCCAAAATTCCCGTTTTTTTCCCCCAAAATTCCCGGTTTTTTTCCAAAATCCCCTTTTTTTTTCCCAAAACCCCCATTTTTTTCCCCAAAATTCCTGTTTTTTTCCCAAAATCCCCATTTTTTT
>NW_024503133.1:0-552 GCF_017590055.1 Onychostruthus taczanowskii
AAATAACGGGGGGGAAACGGGGAAATAACGGGGGGGAAAAACAGGGGATAACGGGGGGTAACGGGGGGTTACTGGTTTAACCGGTGTGCCCGGTGTGCCGTGGTTTAACTGGTTTGAACTGGTTTTAACCGGTCTGAACTGGTCTGATTGGTCTGAACTGGTCTGACTGGTTTTAACTGGTCTGAACCGGTGTGCTCCGGTTGTAACCGGTCTGAACTGGTTTTAACTGGTGTGCACTGGTTGTAACCGGTCTGAACTGGTCTGAACCGGTGTGCAGTGGTTTTAACTGGTCTGAACTGGTCTGAACTGGTTGTAACCGGTCTGAACTGGTCTGAACTGGTGTGCCCTGGTTGTAACCGGTCTGACTGGTCTGAACTGGTTGTAACCGGTGTGCACTGGTTGTAACCGGTCTGAACCGGTCTGAACTGGTGTGCACTGGTTGTAACCAGTCTGAACTGGTTTTAACTGGTGTGCACTGGTTGTGACCGGTCTGAACCGGCCTGAACCGGTCTGAACTGGTTTTAGCCGGTCTGAACTGGTTTTAACCGGTGT
>NW_024503134.1:0-552 GCF_017590055.1 Onychostruthus taczanowskii
CGCTCCCAATTTCAGTTCCCAGCGCTCTCAATTTGAGTTCCCAGTGCTGCCAGTGCTCCCAGTTTCGCTCCCAGTTTGGCTCCTAGCGCCCCCAGTTTGGCTCCCAGCGCCCCCAGTTCCCCCAGTCCGAGCCCCCAGCGCTGCCATTGCGGCTTCTCGCGGTGCATTGTGGGTACCGAGGCGGAAATGCCCCTGATTGCCGCAGTGCATTGTGGGCACCGAGGCGGAAGTGGCCCCTCATTTCCGCAATGCTCCCGGCGCTCCCACTTTGAGCTCCCAGTGCTGCCAGTTTGGCTCCCAGTGCTCCCAGTTTGGCTCCCAGTGCTCCCAGTTTGGCTCCCAGCCCTCCCAGTTTGAGCTCCCAGCGCCCCCAGTTCTCCCAGTCCGAGCCCCCAGAGCTGCCATTGCGGCTCCTCGCGGTGCATTGTGGGTACCGAGGCAGAAATACCTCTTATCGCCTCAATGCATTGTGGGTACCGTGGCGGAAGTGACCCCTCATTTCTTCAATGCTGCCAGTGCTCCCAATTTGAGCTCCCAGTTCTCCCAGTTTGG
>NW_024503135.1:0-552 GCF_017590055.1 Onychostruthus taczanowskii
CCCCCCCGACCCCGTTCTCCGCCCGGCGCAGCATCTACGAGAGCCACGAGGTGCAGCCCCCTCCCCACAAAGCCCGGGGGGCTCCGGGGGTCCCTGAGCCCCCTCCCCTCGATCCCGGGGGTCCCGAGACCCCTCCCTTCGATCCCAGGGGGCTCTGGGGGTCCCGAGCCCCCTCCCCTCAATCCCGGGGGTCCCTGAGCCTCCTCCCCTCGATCCTGGGGGTCCTGAGCCCCCTCCCCTTGATCCCTGGGATCCCTGAGGCCCCTCCCCAATCCCGGGGGCTCTGGGGGTCCCTGAGCCCCCTCCCCTCGATCCCGGGGGGCTCTGGGGGTCCCGAGCCCCCCTCACCCCCCGTGCCCCCCCAGCTGGTGCTGCCCGGGACCCCCGAGGAGCTGGGGGCGTTCGTGGGGGGGGCGCTGGGCGGGGCCCCCTGGAGCCTGCGGGTGGCGCTGCCCCGAGCCCACCTGGGCCTGAGCCCCCCGGGGCTGCTGCAGCGGCTCTACAGCAGGTGGGGACATGGGGGGGGACATGGGGGGGACATTGGGACATTGG
>NW_024503136.1:0-2943 GCF_017590055.1 Onychostruthus taczanowskii
AAAAACTGGGAAAAATTGGGAAAAACAGAAGGAGAAAAACTGGGAAAAATGGAGAAGAATTGAGAAAAACTGGGAAAAACTGGAGGAGAAAAACTGGGAAAATTGGGGAAAATCAAGAAAAAATGGGAAAACTTGGGAAGGATTGAGAAAAACTGGGAAAAACTGGAGGAGAAAAACTGGGAGAATTGGGAAAAAACCAGGAAAAAATGGGAAAAATCAGGAAAAACTGGGAAGAACTGTGGAAAAGTGGGAAAAATTTGGGAAAAAATGGGGAGAACTGGGGGGGAAAACTGGGAAAAATGGGGATAAAATTGGGAAAAAGTGGGAAAAATTGGGAAAAGAACTGTGGAGGAAGAGCTCTGGGAAGAGGAAAAAACTGGGAATTACCCCTGGAAATTTGGGAATTGGCTCTGGAAATTTGGGAATTACCCCTGGAAATTTGGGAATTTGCTCTGGAAATTTGGGAATTATCCTGGAAAATTGGGAATTGCCCCTGGAAAAGCTGGAATTGGCTCTGGAAAAGTGGGAATTTCCCCCAGAAATTCAGGAATTAGCCCTAAAATTCAGGAATTTTCTGGGAATTTCCACAGAAAATTGGGAATTGTCCCTGGAAATTTGGGAATTACCACTGGAAAAGAGGGAATTGCCTCTAGAAAATTGGGAATTGTCCCTGGAAATTTGGGAATTACCACTGGAAAAGAGGGAATTGCCTCTAGAAAATTGGGAATTTTCCTGGAAAACCAGGAATTACCCCTGGAAATTGGGGAATTTGCTCTGGAAATTTTGGAATTTTCCCAGAAATTTGGGAATTTTCCTGGAAATCTAAGAATTAACCCTGAAAATCTGGGAATTAGGTCTGGAAAATCAGGATTTGCCCCAGGAAAAGTGGGAATTGCCCTGGAAAATTGGGAATTACCCCTGGAAATCTGGGAATTGGCCTGGAAAATTGGGAATTGTCTCTGAAAAATTGGGAATTACCCCTGGACATTTGGGAATTGGCTCTGGAAAATTGGGAATTGGGTCTGGAAAATTATGAATGACACCCAGAAAATTGGGAATTGCCCCTGGAAAAGTGGGAATTGCCCTGGAAAATTGGGGAATTACCCCTGAAAATCTGAAAATTTGCTCTGGAAAATTGGGAATTGGCTCTGGAAAATTGGGAATTGGGTCTGGAAAATTGGGAATTTGGTCTGGAAAATTGGGAATTGCCCCTGGAAAAGCTGGAATTGGCTCTGGAAAAGTGGGAATTTCCCCCAGAAATTCAGGAATTAGCCCTAAAATTCAGGAATTTTCTGGGAATTTCCACAGAAAATTGGGAATTGTCCCTGGAAATTATGGAAAATGAGGAAGTATTTCATGGAAAACAGGGAGAAAATTCCAGGGAAACAGGGGAAATATTCCACGGGAAATGGGAATGAAATAATGGGAAATGGAGAAATATTGCATGGGAAAGGGGGAAATATTTCATGGGAATAGGGGGAAAATTTATTGGGAAATGGGGGGGAAATTTCACAGGAAATGGAGAAATATTCCAGGGGAAATGGGGGAAAAAATTCCATGGGGAATGGGAAAGGTTCTGTGGGAAATTGGGAAAATATTCCATGGGTAAAGGAGGAAAAAAAATCTGTGGGAAATGGGGAAAATATTCCAGGGAAATGGGGAGAAAATTCCATGGGAAATGGGGAAATATTCTGTGGGAAATGGGGAAGAAATTCCCAAGAAACCCCAAATCCCAGACATCCCAAATCCAGGAAATCCCAAATCCCAGAACCCCCAAATTCAGGACACCCCAGAACCACAAAATCCCAAATCCTAGAACCCCCAAATTCAGGAAATCCCAAACCCAGAAAACCCCAAATCCATGATGCTCCCAAATTCACGAAATCCCAAATCCCAGAACCCCAAATTCAGGAAATCCTAAATCCCAGAAACCCCAAATGCAGGAAACCCCCAAATCCATGATGCTCCCAAATTCAGGAAATCCCAAATCTAGGAAACCCCCAAATTCAGGAAATCCCAAATGCAGGAAATCCCAAATTCAGGAAATCCCAAATCCTAGAACCCCCAAATTCAGGAAATTCCAAATGCAGGAAATCCCAAATTCAGGAAATCCCAAATCCCAGAACCCCCAAAGCCAGGAAATCCTAAATCCCAGAAACCCCAAATTCAGGAAACCCCCAAATCCATGATGCTCCCAAATTCAGGAAATCCCAAATCCCAGAACCCCCAAAGCCAGGAAATCCTAAATCCCAGAAACCCCAAAATCAGGAAATCCCAAATGCAGGAAACCCCCAAATCCATGATGCTCCCAAATTCAGGAAATCCCAAATCCAGGAAACCCCCAAGTTCAGGAAATCCCAAATGCAGGAAACCCCCAAATCCATGATGCTCCCAAATTCAGGAAATCCCAAATCCCAGAACCCCCAAATTCAGGAAATCCCAAATCCCAGAAACCCCAAATTCAGGAAATCCCAAATGCAGGAAACCCCCAAATCCACGATGCTCCCAAATTCAGGAAATCCCCAATCCCAAAAACCCCAAATTCAGGAAAACCCCAAATCCTAGAACCCCCAAATTCAGGAAATCCCAAATGCAGGAAATCCCAAATTCAGGAAATCCCAAATCCTAGAACCCCCAAATTCAGGAAATCCCAAATGCAGGAAATCCCCAAATCCATGATGCTCCCAAATTCAGGAAATCCCCAAATCCCAGAAACCCCAAATTCAGGAAATCCTAAATCCCAGAAACCCCAAAATCAGGAAATCCCAAATGCAGGAAACCCCCAAATCCATGATGTTCCCAAATTCAGGAAATCCCAAATCCAGGAAACCCCCAAGTTCAGGAAATCCCAAATGCAGGAACCCCCCAAATCCATGATGCTCCCAAATTCAGGAAATCCCAAATCCCAGAAACCCCAAATTCAGGAAATCCCAAATCCCAGAA
>NW_024503136.1:6108-9928 GCF_017590055.1 Onychostruthus taczanowskii
TCCCATCTACCCCACTATTCCCATATTCCCATTTATCCCATATTCCCATTTATCCCATTCATCCCATTTTCTCATATCCCATTCATCCCATATTCCCATATATCCTATTTATCCCATATTCCCCATATATCCCATATATCCCATTTTTCCCATATATCCCATTCATCCCATATTCCCATTTATCCCATTCATCCCATTTATCCCATATTCCCCATATATCCCATTTTTCCCATATACCCAATTTATCCCAGATTCCCCATTTCACCACATATCCCATTTTTCCCATTTATCCCATTTATCCCATTATTTCCATTTATCCTATTTTCGCCTTATTCCCATTTATCCCATCTACCCCACTATTCCCATATTCCCATTTATCCCATATATCCCATTTATCCCATTATTTCCATTTATCCTATTTTTCCCTTATTCCCACTTCCCCATATACCCCACTATTCCCATATATCCCATTTATCCCATTTATCCCATATTCCCCATATTTCCCATTTATCCCAGATTCCCCATTTCACCACATATCCCATTTTTCCCATATATCCCATTATTTCCATTTATCCTATTTTTCCCTTATTCCCATTTTCCCATCTACCCCACTATTCCCATATTCCCATTTATCCCATATTCCCCATATATCCCATTTTCCCCATATATCTCATTTTCCCCATTTATCCCATATATCCCATATATCCCATATATCCCATTATTTCCATTTATCCTATTTTCCCTTATTCCCATTTCCCCATCTACCCCACTATTCCCATTTATCCCATTTATCCCATTCATCCCATTTATCCCATTCATCCCATTTTCTCATATCCCATTCATCCCATATTCCCATATATCCTATTTATCCCATATTCCCCATATATCCCATATATCCCATTTTTCCCATATATCCCATTCATCCCATATTCCCATTTATCCCATTCATCCCATTTATCCCATATTCCCCATATATCCCATTTTTCCCATATACCCAATTTATCCCAGATTCCCCATTTCACCACATATCCCATTTTTCCCATTTATCCCATTTATCCCATTATTTCCATTTATCCTATTTTCGCCTTATTCCCATTTATCCCATCTACCCCACTATTCCCATATTCCCATTTATCCCATATATCCCATTTATCCCATTCATCCCATTTTCTCATATTCCCATATATCCCATATTCCCCATGTTCCCCATTTATCCCATATTCCCCATATATCCCATTTTTCCCATTTATCCCATTTATCCCAGATTCCCCATTTCACCACATATCCAATTTTTCCCATACATCCCACATATCCCATTTATCCCATTATTTCCATTTATCCTATTTTTCCCTTATTCCCATTTTCCCATCTACCCCACTATTCCCATATTCCCATTTTTCCCATATATCCCATTCATCCCATTTATCCCATTCATCCCATATATCCCATTGATCCCATTTTCTCATATCCCATTTATCCCATATTCCCATATATCCCATTTATCCCACTATTCCCATTTATCCCATATTCCCCATTTTCCCCATATATCCCATATATTTTCCCCATATATCCAATTTTTCCCATTTTTCCCATCTATCCCACTTTTCCCATATTTCCCACTATTCCAACATTTCCCCGTCCCCGCTGCGCAGCTGCCACCCCATTCCCATTCCCATTCCCATTCCCATTCCCATTCCCATTCCCATTCCCATTCCCCTTCCCATTCCCATTCCCCCCGTGGGATTTGGGGTCAGAATTCCCAATTAATCCCAAATCCATCCCCGCACCTGCCCCCAGCCCCGGGACACGGCAAAACCCCAAAAAAAACCCCGGGAAAACCTCGGGATAACGGCAACGGAGCCACCCCAAATCCCGAGGGAATTTTGGGAATGGGATGGCAGCTGAACCCCAGGCCCCACCCCAAATCCTGAGGGAATTTTGGGAATGGGATGGCAGCTGAGCCCCAGGCCCCACCCCAAATCCTGAGGGAATTTTGGGAATGGGATGGCAGCTGAAACCCAGGCCCCACCCCAAATCCTGAGGGAATTTTGGGATTGGGATGGCACCTGAGCCCGTGGCCCCATCCCAAATCCTGAGGGAATTTTGGGAATGGGATGGCAGCTGAATTGGGGTCAGAATTCCCAATTAATCCCAAATCCATCCCCGCACCTGCCCCCGGCCCCGGGACACTGCAAAACCCCCAAAAAAACCTCGGGATAACGGCAACGGAGCCACCCCAAATCCCGAGGGAATTTTGGGAATGGGATGGCAGCTGAGCCCCAGGCCCCACCCCAAATCCTGAGGGAATTTTGGGAATGGGATGGCAGCTGAACCCCAGGCCCCACCCCAAATCCTGAGGGAATTTTGGGATTGGGATGGCACCTGAGCCCGTGGCCCCATCCCAAATCCTGAGGGAATTTTGGGAATGGGATGGCAGCTGAACCCCAGGCCCTACCCCAAACCCCGAGGGAATTTTGGGAATGGGATGGCAGCTGAACCCCAGGCCCCACCCCAAATCCTGAGGGAATTTTGGGAATGGGATGGCAGCTGAGCCGGACATGGATGAGGAGCAGGGAATAAAGGAACGGGGCGGGAGCAGCTGGGAAAAATCCCAAAGGGATTTTTGGGATGGGGAGGCAATTAAGGGATTGATGGGATTTGATGGGATTTGATGGGATTTGATGGGAATTCCACCCGGGGTCGTTACGGGAACGGCGGAGCCGCAAATCCTGAGGGGTCCTGGGATGGCCCCGCTCAGCAGCTGATCCCAAAAAAGGGATTTGGGATGTGGGGTGGGGGGGGAAATGCTGGATTTGGGGTCAGGGAAAATGTTGGGATTTGGAGTCAGGGAAAATGTTGGGATTTGGGGTCAGGGAATGGGAAAATGTTGGGATTTGGGGTCAGGGAAATGTTGGGATTTGGGGTCAGGGAAAATGCTGGGATTTGGGGTCAGGGAATGGGAATTTCCCTGCCTTTATTCCCAGATTTCCCTGTAGGAATTGTTTGTTTCCCAAGTTTTATTTCCAGATTTCCTGGTTGTTTTTCCCGGGTGTTATTCCCAGATTCCTGGCCGTCATTCCCAGATTTCCAAATGCTGGGATTTGGGGTCAGGGAATGGGAATTTCCCTGCCTTTATTCCCAGATTTCCCTGTAGGAATTGTTTGTTTCCCAAGTTTTATTTCCAGATTTCCTGGTTGTTTTTCCCGGGTGTTATTCCCAGATTCCTGGCCGTCATTCCCAGATTTCCTTCCCAATTCCTTGTTGTTATTCCCAGATTTCCTTCCCAATTCCTGGCCGTCATTCCCAGATTTCCTTCCCAATTCCTGGCCGTCATTCCCAGATTTCTTTCCCAATTCCTGGCTGCTATTCCCAGATTTCCTTCCCAATTCCTGGCTGTTATTCCCAGATTTCTTTCCCAATTCCTGGCCGTCATTCCCAGATTTCCTTCCCAATTCCTTGTTGTTATTCCCAGATTTCTTTCCCAATTCCTGGCTGTCATTCCCAGATTTCCTTCCCAATTCCTTGTTGTTATTCCCAGATTTCTTTCCCAATTCCTGGCCATCATTCCCAGATTTCTTTCCCAATTCCTGGCCATCATTCCCAGATTTCTTTCCCAATTCCTGGCTGCTATTCCCAGATTTCTTTCCCAATTCCTGGCCATCATTCCCAGATTTCTTTCCCAATTCCTGGCCGTCATTCCCAGATTTCCTTCCCAATTCCTGGCCGTTATTCCCAGATTTCTTTCCCAATTCCTGGCTGCTATTCCCAGATTTCCTTCCCAATTCCTGGCCGTCATTCCCAGATTTCCTTCCCAATTCCT
>NW_024503136.1:13074-13956 GCF_017590055.1 Onychostruthus taczanowskii
AGGGAAAATGTTGGGATTTGGGGTCAGGGAAATGTTGGGATTTGGGGTCAGGGAAAATGCTGGGATTTGGGGTCAGGGAATGGGAATTTCCCTGCCTTTATTCCCAGATTTCCCTGTAGGAATTGTTTGTTTCCCAAGTTTTATTTCCAGATTTCCTGGTTGTTTTTCCCGGGTGTTATTCCCAGATTCCTGGCCGTCATTCCCAGATTTCTTTCCCAATTCCTGGCTGTTATTCCCAGATTTCCTTCCCAATTCCTGGCTGTTATTCCCAGATTTCCTTCCCAATTCCTGGCCGTCATTCCCAGATTTCCTTCCCAATTCCTGGCCGTCATTCCCAGATTTCTTTCCCAATTCCTGGATTTCATTCCCAGATTTCTTTCCCAATTCCTGGCTGTCATTCCCAGATTTCTTTCCCAATTCCTGGCTGTCATTCCCAGATTTCCTTCCCAATTCTGGGGTGTCATTCCCACATTTCTTTCCCAATTCCTGGCCGTTATTCCCAGATTTCTTTCCCAATTCCTGGCCATCATTCCCAGATTTCTTTCCCAATTCCTTGCTGCTATTCCCAGCTTTCTTTCCCAATTCCTGGGTGTCATTCCCAGATTCCCGGGGTCATTCCCAGCTCCCATTCCCAATTCCCAGATTCTATTCCCAGACCCATTCCCAGATTTCATTCCCAGACCCATTCCCAGTTTTAATTCCCAGATTTTTTTCCCAAATTCCCAGATTTTATTCCCAAATTTCCCATACTGTTTCATGGCCAGCAGCCGCGAGTCCAGCCCGCCCTGCTCGCCGCCATTCCCACATTCCATCCCCAATTCCCAGACCCTATTCCCAGACCCATTCCCAGACCCGTTCCCAGACCCATTCCCAGATTCCATT
>NW_024503137.1:0-559 GCF_017590055.1 Onychostruthus taczanowskii
GATTACGTCTGATGGAGCTGATGTAGTATACCTCGTAGTTATTGTCTCCCACCTTGCGGAAGAGGTATCGGAAAGGCTCCTGGCAGACCGGGCAAATAGGTCTGATGCGGGACCATTCCAGTATGCAAGAAAAGCAGAAAGCATGTCTACACCAGCTCACGGAGGTTTCCTCCTCAATGGTTTCCAGGCAGATTGGGCAGTTAAAATCTCTTCGAGGGATAGTCTGGAACACCTGGTTGTTGCTGGCAGTAGAGGAAGAGGAGTCACCTTCTGAGAAACCCTCCTCCAATGCCATTTGGTACTGCAAACCAAAGAGACACAAGGCTCCTGGCCTGCCCTGGAGACACAGCCCAGAGATGCAGTCTGCAGACAGCAGCCAAGCTGTCCACATCAAGCACTGAAGAGCTGCCCCTTCTACCTCAAGGCTGTGCTTGGGCTGCCACAAGGGCCTGGGGCAGACAAGTGACACCAGAAGTGTCTCTGCATGTGACAGCTCTTGGGGCAGGGCAGTGACTGACCTCTCTGACATGTGGAAGCAGGAATTGTGAAGGTGTAAAAG
>NW_024503138.1:0-551 GCF_017590055.1 Onychostruthus taczanowskii
ATCGGAAGGAATCCAAAAGAAGCTTGGAGGAGGAATCCCTACAACGGAGGAATCCCCTTGGCACACCCCCTTTCACGCCCCCACAACACAGCTCCTGCTGAGCCCCCCCCAAATTCTCGAAATGCGCCAAAAATCCCGAAGGTTTCCCGGGCATTCCGGGGTGGGTGGGAGGATTCCCGGTCGCAGCACCAGGAGAAACGGAGGAGACGAGCGAAGCTCGAAGATGATGTGACTCAACTTCCTTTTGAAAGCGGGGCGTTGTTAACACTTGCCCGAGGAACAGGGCAAGAGCTGCTCACGCTGCCTGGCGCACCCCGAGCGAGAGCCAAGACCCCCCTCAGAAGAGGACGAAGACCCCCGCCCCACTGGGAATTAAAGCCTCACAACCAGGTATTCGGTGTTCCATAAAGCTTCTGTTACCATCATCCCGTTCAAAGCTCTCCGCTAAAGCTCCGGAGACAGGCATTGCTTTAAGCAAAGTCTCTTCCTTTTCGAGAGGGACTGGATTGTAAATTTTCCAGTTTATCAACTCCTTAATGTTATGAATAAAA
>NW_024503139.1:0-551 GCF_017590055.1 Onychostruthus taczanowskii
TGGGGGGCACATTTTGGGGTGTTTAGGTTTTGGGGGGCACATTTTGGGGTGCTTAGGATTTGGGGGAGCCCCATAATCCTCCAAAATCCCCCCAAACCCCCAGCACAGGCAGGAGGGGGCCAAGGCCACACCTTTACCTGTGTCAGTGTGGGTGCAAAGGGGGCACATTTTGGGGGTCTCACACTTGTGGGGGGCACAGTTTAGTGTTTGTGAGGCACATTTTGGGGTGTTTAGGATTTGGGGGGCACATTTTGGGGTGCTTAGGATTTGGGGGAGCCCCATAATCCTCCAAAATCCCCCCAAACCCCCAGCACAGGCAGGAGGGGGCCAAGGCCACACCTTTACCTGTGTCAGTGTGGGTGCAAAGGGGGCACATTTTGGGGGTCTCACACTTGTGGGGGGCACAGTTTAGTGTTTGTGAGGCACATTTTGGGGTGTTTAGGATTTGGGGGGCACACTTTGGGGGTGCTTAGGGTTTGGGGGATCCCCCTGACCCCCCAAATCCCCCATGCCAGGCAGCTCTGAGGAGGGGGCCAAGGCCACACCTTTAC
>NW_024503140.1:0-551 GCF_017590055.1 Onychostruthus taczanowskii
AACCCCCTGAAACTCCCCTAACCCCCCAGTGAGACCCCAGACCCCCTGAGATTCCCCAAACCCCCAATGAGACCCCAGACCCCCCTCTCCCCGTGTGAGGGGCTGGGCTGGGCCCCCGGGGGTTTGGGGGGGCAGAGGGGGGCGAGAGGTGACTGTGACCCCCCCCACCCCCTGTTCTAACAGAGGGGATGGGGAAAGGGAAGGAAAACAAGGAGAAAGATGAGGAGGAGGAAGAGGAAGAAGAAGAAAAAGAGGATGAAGGAAAGGATGAAGAGGATGAAGAAGAAGAAGAAGAGGAGGAAGAAGAAGAGGAGGAAGAGGAAGAGGAGGAGGAGGAGGAAGAAGAGGAAGAGGAGGAGGAGGAAGAAGCTGCCCAGCCGCCCCGGCAGACCCCAAAAAGGGGATCAGGAGTCAGAGCTGGGCCGGGGCACAGGAAAAAAAAGAAGGTAGAGGAATCTGAGGAGGAAGAAGATGAAGAAGAGGAAGAGCAGGAGGAAGATGAGGAGGAAGATGAGGAAAAAGAAGAGGATGAGGAGGATGAAGAGGATGAG
>NW_024503141.1:0-551 GCF_017590055.1 Onychostruthus taczanowskii
TCCCTCCAAAATTCTGCCAAAACTACCCAATTTTTTCCTGATTTTCGTCCAAATTTCCAAACTTTTTTTGCCCATTTCCCCCCAAATTCCTCAAATTTTTTTCCCAATTTCCCCCCAGCATTCCCGATTTTTCCCCAATTTCCCCCCAGCATTCCCGATTTTTCCCCAATTTCCCTCCAAAATTCTGCCAAAACTACCCAATTTTTTCCTGATTTTCGTCCAAATTTCCAAACTTTTTTTGCCCATTTCCCCCCAAATTCCTCAAATTTTTTTCCCAATTTCCCTCCAAAATTCTGCCAAAACTACCCAATTTTTTCCTGATTTTCGTCCAAATTTCCAAACTTTTTTTGCCCATTTCCCCCCAAATTCCTCAAATTTTTTTCCCAATTTCCCCCACATTCCCCCCCAAAATTCCCAATTTTTCCCCACTTTCCCCCCAGAATTCCCAACTTTTCCCCAATTTCCCTCCAAAACTCCCAGATTTTTCCCCGATTTCCCCCCAGCATTCCCATTTTTCCCCATTTCCCCCAAACTCTCCCGAAATCCCGGTA
>NW_024503142.1:0-551 GCF_017590055.1 Onychostruthus taczanowskii
TTGGGACTCTCAAAGCAGCCTTAGTTTCCCGGGGTGGCAGCTTAGAACTGGGAGACATCCTGCCCCATGCAGAACCTGAGCAGGTAGACAGCCACTCAGAGCCACAGACCCTCAAATACAAATGCTGGCCTTTTCCCATGGCGGCAAAAATCTCCAGCCCAGACTGCTGATTCAAGTTTGCAACAGGTGCGGGGCAGCACACATTGGAGGTTGTTTGTGGTTGGGACAGGGAGACATGCGATACACTTCAGAATATGAGGAGGCAGCCGCCCACTCACAGGTAAGAAACCTCTAGCTGTCATCACATTTATGCAAGTCATAATGCACTACGAGAATGCTAATGAGTCTCCACTTCGGGTGCAAAGGAAGGCCGCCTTGCCCACAGGCAATTTCCTGCAGTCGCCGGGCTGTTGTCCCTTGGTCAGCTACAACTGAGAACACCAAACATCACTGCACCATCTTAGCTGCACAGCGGCCGAAACCCAACAATTCTGCTACTAGCCATTCTCCTAACAATGCCTGGCTCCTCGGGCCGCACGCTTTGGCCGTGC
>NW_024503143.1:0-551 GCF_017590055.1 Onychostruthus taczanowskii
GGGGGGGGCACTGGGGGGGGCTTTGGGCTCATTTTGGGGCCGTTTCGGGGGATTTTGGGGCCGTTCCCTGGCCCCACCCCAGGACTGGCCCTGGGGGATTTTGAGGTCATTTCAGGGGATTTTGGGGTCATTTCTGGGGGGATTTTGGGGTCATTTGGGGAGATTTTGGAGTCATTTTGTGTCCCCCCCCCCCAGGGCTGTCCCTGCTGACTCTGGGGGGGGATTTTGAGATAATTTTAGGAGATTTTGGGGTCATTTTGGGGGATTTTGGGGTAATTTCAGGAGATTTTGGGGTAATTTCGTGTCCTTACCCCCCAGGGGTGGCGCTGGTGGCGCTGCTGACTCTGGGGGGGGGTTTTGGGGAGGATTTTGGGGTCATTTCAGGGGAATTTGGGGTAATTTCAGGGGAATTTGGGGTAATTTTAGGTGATTTCAGGATAATTTAATGGGATTTTGGATAGGATTTTGGGGTAATTTCAGGACATTTTGGGGTAATTTCGTGTCCCCCCCCCTCAGGGGTGGCACTGGTGGCGCTGCTGGCCCTGGGGGGA
>NW_024503144.1:0-551 GCF_017590055.1 Onychostruthus taczanowskii
AGGGGATTGAGGGGTGGGGGAGGGGAAATTGGGGGGATTTTGTGGATTTTTGGGTTTTATTTAATTTTTGGGGAAAATTTTTTGGGGATTTTCAAGAGAAACTTTTGGGGGAATCTTGGGAATTTTTGGGGAATTTTTGGGAAAAATTTCAGGAATTTATTGTGAAATTTTCGGGAATATTTGGATGAATTTTTGGGGAATTTTAGGGGGATTTTTTTGACACATTTTCGGGACTATTCGGTTGAATTTTTGGGAATACTTTGATAAAATTTTGGGCATTTTTTTGGGGATTTTTTAGGGATTTTTTGGGGAATTTTTAGGCAATTTTTTGGAACTTTTTCAGAAATTTTTCATGAAATTTTCGGGAATTTTTGGATGACTTTTTGGGGGAAGAATTTGGGGCCTTTTTTAGAGATTTTTTAGGGATATTTTTGGGAATTTTTGGGGAATTTTGGGCCTTCTTTTTGGGATTTTTTGGGGAATTTTTGGGGAATTTTTAGGCAATTTTTAGGCAATTTTTTGAGACATTTTCGGGACTATTCGGTTGAATT
>NW_024503145.1:0-551 GCF_017590055.1 Onychostruthus taczanowskii
TGGGCTGGTTTGGGTGGAATTTTAGGGGTATTTTTGGGGAGAATTTTTGGGTATTTTTTGGGAGATTTTTTTATATTTTTGGGGTATTTTTGGGAGGATTTTTTTGGCTATTTTAAGCTGATTTTGGGGATATTTTTGGGGTGATTTTGGGGTAATTTTGGGGCTATTTTTAGTGGGATTTTAGGGTATTTTTGGGGAGAATTTTTTGGTTTTTTTGGGGAGATTTTTTGGGTATTTTATGGGAGTTTTTTTGTATTTTTGAGTTATTTTTCAGGCTATTTTTGCGTATTTTGGGGCAATTTTGGGGGATTTTTTGGGGGATTTTTTTGGCCATTTTAGGGATATTTTTGGGGTGATTTTGGGGTATTTTGGGGATATTTTGGGGGGTATTTTTGGGCTGGTTTGGGTGGAATTTTAGGGTATCTTTTGGGACATTTTTTGGTATTTTTGGGGAGAATTTTTGGGCATTTTATGGGAGATTTTTTGGTATTTTGGGGCAATTTTTGGGGGGATTTTTTTGACTCTTTTAGGCTGATTTTGGGGATATTTTT
>NW_024503146.1:0-550 GCF_017590055.1 Onychostruthus taczanowskii
GTGGGATCAGCCAGGCCTGCAGAAGTTCTCATTCCAATAAATTTGTACACAGCCCTTTCAATGCCTAGTTAAAAATTTCAGGACAGATGGACAGACAGGCAAGAATTTCTGAGGTCTGCCATTCTTCCAGTGCCTTAAAGGGGCTCATAAACAGAAGGGAGAGGAAATTTTAATATGGGGAGTTAGTGACAGGACACAGGGAATGGCTGCCACTGCCAGAGGGCAGGGCTGGATGGGATATTGGGCAGGAATTGTTCCCTGGCAGGGTGGGCAGGCCCTGGCACAGGGTGCCCAGAGTAACCTGGATCAGAGGTGTCACCCTGTGGCTACCCCTGCATCCCTGGCAGTGTCCAAGGTCAGGTTGGATGGGGCTTGGAGCACCCTGGGATGGTGGAAAATTGAACTAAATGATATTTTATGTCTTTCCAACCCAAACCAGTCTGGGATTCTGTACTAAAGCGATGAGAGAACATCGCCAGGAAAAAAGGTCTTGTTTTCAGATGACAAAAAGTTAACCCCAAATCTAGAAGTCACAAGGAAGGTTAATCCA
>NW_024503147.1:0-5660 GCF_017590055.1 Onychostruthus taczanowskii
GACCCTGAAAACCCCAAATTTTGACCCAAAAACCCCCAAATTTCGGCTCCAGATGCCCCCAAAATCCCAAATTTGGGGTTCCTGACCCCGACTTGGGATCCAGGTGTCCAGGTGACCCCAAATTTTGACCCCAAAAACCCCAAAATCGGGAATTTTGACCCCAAATTTCAGCTCCAGATGACCCCAAACCCCCAAATTTTGACCTTAAATCTCCGAGCATCCAGGAGACCCCAGTTTGGGGTCCAGGTGACCCCAAAATCCCCCAAATTTTGATCCCAAAACCCCCAAATTTCCCCTATAAATGACCCTAATACTCTCAAATTTTAACCCCAAAACCCCCAAATTTTGACCTTAAATCTCCCAAATTTTGGCTCCAGATGTCCCCAGAATCCCAAATTTGGGGTTCCTGAACATCCAGGTGACCCCAGTTTGGGATCCAGGTGACCCGGTGACCCCAAAAATCCCCCAAATTTCCCCTACAGATGACCCCAAAACTCTCAAATTTTAACCCCAAAATCCCCAAATTTTGACCCTGAAAACCTCAAATTTTGACTCCAAAACCCCTAAATTTCAGATCCAGGTGCCCCCAAACTCCCAAATTTTGGGTTCCTGACCCCGGCTTGGGATCCAACTGTCCAGATGACCCAAA
Organism: Onychostruthus taczanowskii; assembly: GCF_017590055.1. NCBI lineage: Eukaryota > Metazoa > Chordata > Aves > Passeriformes > Passeridae > Onychostruthus > Onychostruthus taczanowskii. The sequence goes on from NW_024503147.1 coordinate 650, forward strand.
AAATGCCCAAAATTTTAACCCCAAAACTCCCAAAATTGGGAATTTTTACCCCAAATTTCAGCTCCAGATGACCCCAAAGCCCCAAATTTTGACCCTAAATCTCCCAAATTTCGGCTCCAGCTGCCCCTAAACTCCAAAATTTGGGGTTCCTGAACATCCAGGTGACCCCAGTTTGGGGTCCAGGTGACCCCAAAACCCCCAAATTTTGACCCCAAAAGCCCCAAATTTCCCCTACAAATGACCTCAAAACTCTCAAATTTTAACCCCAAAACCCCCAAATTTTGACGATAAATCTCCCAAATTTCGGCTCCAGCTGCCCCTAAACTCCAAAATTTGGGGTTCCTGAACATCCAGGTGACCCCAGTTTGGGGTCGAGGTGACCCCAAACCCCCCAGATTTTGACCCCAAAAGCCCCAAATTTCCCCTACAAATGACCTCAAAACTCTCAAATTTTAACCCCAACACCCCCAAATTTTGACCCCAAATTCGGGAATTTTGACCCCAAATTGGTGAATTTCCCCCCCAAACCTGGGAATTTCGACCCCAAATTTGGGGATTTTTTCCCAAATTCCCGTTCTTTCCCCCCAAGGGCGCCTTCTGGGGGCTGCTGGGGGGTTTGGGGCTGGGCCTGGCCCGGCTGATCCCCGAATTTGGGGCTCCCAGGTGACCCCAAAACCCCCAAATTTTCATCCCAAAAATCCCAAATAAAAATTTCCCCTACAGATGAACCCAAACCTCTCAAATTTTAACCTTAAAACCCCCAAATTTTGACCCTGAAAACCCCAAATTTTGACTCCAAAACCCCCAAATTTCAGCTCCAGGTGAGCACAAAATCCCAAATTTGGGGTTCCTGACCCCGACTTGAGATCCAGCTGTCCAGATGACCCCAAAATCCCCCAAATTTTAACCCCAAAACCCCCAAAATCAGGAATTTTGACTCGAAATTAATCAATTTCTCCCCACAGCATCAAAGTGGCTTCAAATGAGCCCAAAATGAGCTCAAAGGAGGCTGGAACGACCCAAAATGGCTCCAAATGGCCCCAGAATGGTGAGAAATGACCCAAAATGACACAAAATGTCCCAAAATGGCCAAAAAGTGACCAAAAATGACCAAAAATGGCCAAAAATGACCAAAATGGCCCAAAGTGGCCCAAGCTGGGCTGTGCTGCTCTTCCTGCTCACCTGCGCCGTCGTCCTGGCCGTGTCCTGCTGCCACCCGCCCATCCCCAAGGTCCACGTGAGTGATGGGAATTTTTTGGGAATTTTTTGGGAATTTTTTGGGAATTTTTTGGGAATTTTTTGGGAATTTTTGGGAATTTTTTGGGAATTTTTTCGGGGGAAAATCGCGAAGAAACGGGGGAAAAATGTTAAAAAATGGGGAAAAAATGGCCCAAAATGAGGCAAAAGTTGCTCCAAAACAGTCCCAAAAATGATGCAAAATTTACCTCAAAATGGCCCCAAATGGCTCAAACTGAAGGGTGAGAGCTCGGGAATTTTTGGGAATTTTTGGGAATTTTTGGGAATATTTTGGGGAATTTTGGGACCTTTTGGGGAAAAATATGTAAAAACAGCATCAAAGTGGCTTCAAATGAGCCCAAAATGAGCTCAAAGGAGGCTGGAACGACCCAAAATGGCTCCAAATGGCCCCAGAATGGTGAGAAACGACCCAAAATGAGCCCAAAATGACACAAAATGTCTCAAAATGGCCAAAAAATGACCAAAAATGTCCAAAAATGACCAAAATGGCCCAAAGTGGCCCAAGCTGGGCTGTGCTGCTCTTCCTGCTCACCTGCGCCGTCGTCCTGGCCGTGTCCTGCTGCCACCCGCCCATCCCCAAGGTCCACGTGAGTGATGGGAATTTTTTGGGAATTTTTTGGGAATTTTTTGGGAATTTTTTGGGGGGAAAATCGCGAAGAAACGGGGGAAAAATGTTAAAAAATGGGGAAAAAACGGCCCCAAATGAGGCAAAAGTTGCTCCAAAACCGACCCAAAAATGATGCAAAAATTTACCCCAAAATGGCCCCAAATGTCTCAAACTGAAGGGTGAGAGCTCGGGAATTTTTGGGAATTTTTGGGAATTTTTGGGAATTTTTTTCAGGGAAAAATCGCGAAGAAACGGGGGAAAAATGTGAAAAAATTGGGAAAAAATGTGAAAAAATGGGGAAAATTTGCCCCAAAATCGCCACGAAAATGAGATCAAATCAGCCCAAAATGGCTCAAACTGAAATATGAGTGATCTGGGATTTTTGGGAATTTTTGGGTATTTTAGCGAAATTTTTTGGAAATTTTTTTGAGAAAAATTGCAAAAAATGGGGAAAAAACTCGAAAAAATGGGAAAAAATGGCCCCAAATGAGGCAAAAGTTGCTCCAAAACCGTCCCAAAAATGATGCAAAAATTTACCCCAAAATGGCCCCAAATGTCTCAAACTGAAGGGTGAGAGCTCTGGAATTTTTGGGAATTTTTGGGAATTTTTGGGAATTTTTTTCAGGGAAAAATCGCGAAGAAACGGGGGAAAAATGTGAAAAAATTGGGAAAAAATGTGAAAAAATGGGGAAAATTTGCCCCAAAATCGCCACGAAAATGAGATCAAATCAGCCCAAAATGGCTCAAACTGAAATATGAGCGATTAGGAATTTTTGGGAATTTTTGGGAATTTTTTGGAAATTTTTTTGAGAAAAATTGCAAAAAATGGGGAAAAAACTCGAAAAAATGGGAAAAAATGGCCCCAAATGAGGCAAAAGTTGCTCCAAAACCGTCCCAAAAATGATGCAAAAACCCCAAAATGGCCCCAAATGTCTCAAACTGAAAGGTGACAGCTCGGGAATTTTGGGGAATTTTTGGGAATTTTTGGGGAAAAATCGCGAAAAAAAGGGGAAAAAATGTGAAAAAATGGCAGGAAAATGGCAAAAAATAGGGAAATTTTCCTCAAAATCGCCACGAAAATGAGACCAAATCAGCCCAAAATGGCTCAAACTGAAATATGAGCGATTAGGAATTTTTGGGAATTTTTTGGGAATTTTTTGGAAATTTTTTTGAGAAAAATTGCAAAAAATGGGGAAAAAACTTGAAAAAATGGGAAAAAACGCCCCCAAATGAGGCAAAAATTGCTCTGAAACAGTCCCAAAAATGATGCAAAAATTTACCCCAAAAAGGCCCCAAATGGCTCAAACTGAAGGGTGAGAGCTCGGGAATTTTTGGGATTTTTTTCGGGGAAAAATCGCAAAGAAATGGGGGAAAAATGTGAAAAAATGGGGAAAATTTGCCCCAAAATCGCCACGAAAATGAGATCAAATCAGCCCAAAATTGCTCAAACTGAAATATGAGCGATTAGGAATTTTTGGGAATTTTTGGGAATTTTTTGGAAATTTTTTCTCAAAAAATTGTGAAAAAAAGGGGAAAAAATGGAAAAAAATGGCCAAAATGAGGCAAAAATGATCCCAAAATGGACCCAGAAATGAGATACAAAATTGACCCCAAAATGACCCCAAATGTCTCAAACTGAAAGGTGACAGCTCGGGAATTTTGGGGAATTGTTTTGGGAATTTTTGGGAATTTTTTGGAAATTTTTTTGAGAAAAATTGCAAAAAATGGGGAAAAAACTCGAAAAAACGGGAAAAAACGGCCCCAAATGAGGCAAAAATTGCTCCAAAACAGTCCCAAAAATGATGCAAAATTTACCCCAAAATGGCCCCAAATGGCTCAAACTGAAGGGTGAGAGCTCGGGAAATTTTGGGAATTTTTGGGACTTTTTGGGATTTTTTTCGGGGAAAAATCGCAAAAATAAAAGGGAAAAAATGTGAAAAAATGGCAGGAAAATGTGAAAAAATGGGGAAAATTTGCCCCAAAATCGCCACGAAAATGAGATCAAATCAGCCCAAAATGGCTCAAACTGAAATATGAGTGATCTGGGATTTTTGGGAATTTTTGGGTATTTTAGCGAAATTTTTTGGAAATTTTTTTGAGAAAAATTGCAAAAAATGGGGAAAAAACTCGAAAAAATGGTTTACGCCAGAATGGCCCCAAATGTCTAAATCTGAAGAGTGAGAGCTCGGGAATTTTTGGGAATTTTTTCGGGGAAAAATTGGGGAAAAAAAGGAGAAAAACGTGAAAAAATGGCAGGAAAATGGCAAAAAATGGGGAAATTTTCCTCAAAATCGCCACGAAAATGAGACCAAATCAGCCCAAAATGGCTCAAACTGAAATATGAGCGATTAGGAATTTTTGGGAATTTTTGGGAATTTTTTGGAAATTTTTTTGAGAAAAATTGCAAAAAATGGGGAAAAAACTCGAAAAAACGGGAAAAAACGGCCCCAAATGAGGCAAAAATTGCTCCAAAACAGTCCCAAAAATGATGCAAAATTTACCCCAAAATGGCCCCAAATGGCTCAAACTGAAGGGTGAGAGCTCGGGAAATTTTGGGAATTTTTGGGACTTTTTGGGATTTTTTTCGGGGAAAAATCGCAAAAATAAAAGGGAAAAAATGTGAAAAAATGGCAGGAAAATGGCAAAAAATGGGGAAAAAACTCGAAAAAATGGGAAAAAATGGCCCCAAATGAGGCAAAAGTTGCTCCAAAACCGTCCCAAAAATGATGCAAAAATTTACCCCAAAATGGCCCCAAATGTCTAAATCTGAAGAGTGAGAGCTCGGGAATTTTTGGGAATTTTTTCGGGGAAAAATTGGGGAAAAAAAGGAGAAAAACGTGAAAAAATGGCAGGAAAATGGCAAAAAATGGGGAAATTTTCCTCAAAATCGCCACGAAAATGAGACCAAATCAGCCCAAAATGGCTCAAACTGAAATATGAGCGATTAGGAATTTTTGGGAATTTTTGGGAATTTTTTGGAAATTTTTTTGAGAAAAATTGCAAAAAATGGGGAAAAAACTCAGGAAAAATGGGGGAAAAATGGCCCCAAATGAGGCAAAAATTGCTCCAAAACCGTCCCAAAAATGATGCAAAATTTACCCCAAAATGGCCCCAAATGGCTCAAACTGAAGGGTGAGAGCTCGGGAA
>NW_024503147.1:5736-13962 GCF_017590055.1 Onychostruthus taczanowskii
TTTGGGTCAAACTTTGTGAATTTTGGGTCGATTTTTATGAATTTTGGGTTAATTTTGCCATTTTTGGAGTCGATTTCACCAAATTTTGGGTCAAACTTTGTGAATTTTGGGTCGATTTTTATGAATTTTGGGTTAATTTTGCCATTTTTGGAGTCGATTTCACCAAATTTTGGGTCAAACTTTGTGAATTTTGGGTCGATTTAAATGAATTTTGGGTGGATTTTTATGAATTTTGTGTCCATTTTGCCACTTTTAGGGTTGATTTTGCCATTTTTGGCCTCGATTTTACTGATTTTTTTGTCTATTTTTACGAATTTTGGGTCAATTTTTCCAGTTTTTGGGTGGATTTTGCCAAATTTTGGGTCAGTTTGGCCATTTTTGGAGTCAATATTTCACCAAATTTAGCGTCAAACTTTGTGAATTTTGGGTCGATTTAAATGAATTTTGGGTGGATTTTTATGAATTTTGTGTCCATTTTGCCACTTTTAGGGTTGATTTTGCCATTTTTGGCCTCGATTTTACTGATTAATGAGGCGATTTTTATGAATTTTGGGTCAATTTTTCCAGTTTTTGGGTGGATTTTGCCAAATTTTGGGTCAGTTTGGCCATTTTTGGAGTCAATATTTCACCAAATTTAGCGTCAAACTTTGTGAATTTTGGGTCGATTTTTATGAATTTTGGGTTAATTTTGCCATTTTTGGAGTCGATTTCACCAAATTTTGGGTCAAACTTTGTGAATTTTGGGTCGATTTTTATGAATTTTGGGTTAATTTTGCCATTTTTGGGGTCGATTTCACCAAATTTTGGGTCAAACTTTGTGAATTTTGGGTCGATTTTTATGAATTTTGGGTTAATTTTGCCATTTTTGGGGTCGATTTCACCAAATTTTGGGTCAAACTTTGTGAATTTTGGGTCGATTTTTATGAATTTTGGGTTAATTTTGCCATTTTTGGGGTCGATTTCACCAAATTTTGGGTCAAACTTTGTGAATTTTGGGTCGATTTCTCTGAATTTTGGGTGGATTTTTATGAATTTTGTGTCCATTTTGCCACTTTTAGGGTTGATTTTGCCATTTTTGGCCTCGATTTTACTGATTTTTTTGTCTATTTTTACGAATTTTGGGTCAATTTTGCCATTTTTGGAGTCGATTTCACGAAATTTAGCGTCAAACTTTGTGAATTTTGGGTCGATTTAAATGAATTTTGGGTGCAATTTTATGAATTTTGTGTCCATTTTGCCGCTTTTAGGGTTGATTTTGCCATTTTTGGCCTCGATTTTATTGATTTTTTTGTCTATTTTTACGAATTTTGGGTCAATTTTGCCATTTTTGGAGTCGATTTCACGAAATTTAGCGTCAAACTTTGTGAATTTTGGGTCGATTTAAATGAATTTTGGGTGCAATTTTATGAATTTTGTGTCCATTTTGCCGCTTTTAGGGTTGATTTTGCCATTTTTGGCCTCGATTTTATTGATTTTTTTGTCTATTTTTACGAATTTTGGGTCAATTTTGCCATTTTTGGAGTCGATTTCACGAAATTTAGCGTCAAACTTTGTGAATTTTGGGTCGATTTTTATGAATCTTGGGTTAATTTTGCCATTTTTGGGGTCGATTTCACCAAACTTTGGGTCAAACTTTGTGAATTTTGGGTCGATTTTTATGAATTTTGGGTCAATTTTGCCATTTTTGGAGTCGATTTCACCAAATTTAGCATCAAACTTTGAGAATTTTGGGTCGATTTTTATGAATTTTGGGTTAATTTTGCCATTTTTGGGGTCGATTTCACCAAATTTTGGGTCAAACTTTGTGAATTTTGGGTCGATTTTTATGAATTTTGGGTTAATTTTGCTATTTTTGGGGTCGATTTCACCGAATTTTGGGTCAGACTTTGTGGATTTGGGGTCGATTTCACGGAATTTTGGGTGGATTTTTGGGAATTTTGGCTCCCAGCTGCACAGGTTGGTGTTCAGCCTCCGGAACAGCCGCGAGCCCCGAATCGACCTGGACACGCCCAAGGAGCCCCCCCAAAATCCGGGGGTGCAGCTCGGGGGTAAGAGGGGGAAAACCCCAAATTTTGGGATTTTTGGGAGGTCCAGGGGAATTTGGGGACCTAATTTTTGGGGTTTTTGGGTAAAAATTTGGATTTTGGGGCGTCTGGGGGAAGCTGAGGTCCCAAATTTTGGGGTTTGGGGATGAAAATTTTGGGTTTTGGGGGTGCTGGGGGAATTTGGGACGCAAAATCGTTTTTGGGTAAAAATTTGGGATTTTGGCAGGTCTGGGGGAAGCTGGAGTCCCAAATTTTGGGGTTTGGGGATGAAAATTTTGGGTTTTGGGGGTGCTGGGGGAATTTGGGACGCAAAATTTTGTGGGTTTGGGGTTTTTGGGGTCTCAGTGACCCGAAATTTTGGGGTTTTGGGATCCAAATTTGGGAGTTTTTTCGGTCCTGGGACCCAAATTTGGGGTCCCAAATTTTGGGGTTTGGGGATGAAAATTTGGGATTTTGGGGGGGCTGGGGGAATCTTGGGACGTCAAATTTTGTGGGTTTGGGGTTTTTGGGGTCTCAGTGACCCGAAATTTTGGGGTTTTGGGATCCAAATTTGGGAGTTTTTTCGGTCCTGGGACCCAAATTTGGGATTGTGGGGAGCCCAGGGTAATTTGGAATCCAAATTTTGGGAGATTGGGGTCCAAATTTGAGATTTGTGGGGTCTTTGACATCCAAATTTGGGATTTGGGGGGGTTGTGGAAATCCAAATTTGGGATTTTTGGGGTCTTGGGGTCCCAAATTTGGGGATTTTGGGGGGTTCAGGGCAGTTGGGGGTCCCAAAGTTTGGAGTTTTGGGACCCAAATTTGGGATTTTTGGGGACTTGGAGAATTTGGGGTCTCACATTTGGGACTTTTGGGGTCTTGAGGACCCAAATTTGGGATTTTGGGGACTCAAATTTTGGGGTTTTGGGGTTTTTTGAATCCAAATTTGGGGTTTTGGGTGTTCCCAGGTGTGGGGGGTTCCCAAATTTGGGGATTTTTGATGTCCAGGGGTCCCAAAATTTGGGAATTTGGGGGTTTGGAGCCCCAAATTTCGGGCCCCAAGGGATTTTTGGAGCTCCCACCTGATTCTGGAGCCCCAAATTTTTGGGATTTTGGGGATTTTTGACCCCAAATTTTTTCTCTATTCCAGACTTGGAAGCGGCTCCGGGGGCGGAGCCTGGAGCTGGGGGCGTGGCCGAAGAGATGGGCGGGGCCTCGAGCGAAGCCCCGCCCCCCGAGGATCCCAAATGGAGCCGAATTGTCGACATCAACGCCCTGGTGCTGATGGGCGTGGCCGCCTTCCTGTGGGGATATTTTGCCTGAAATCCCCCGAAATAAACCCAAAATTATCCCAAATCTTGAATTTTTCCCGAAATGGGCAAAAAAAAGGGCAAAAAAATGGTGAAAAACGCCTAAAAAATCAGTGAAAATGCCCCAAAAATTGAGCCAAAATCCAGCAAAAAGAACTCAGAATTTTCCCAAATTGGTGGAAAATTTGATGAAAATGACCCAAAATTGTTCTGAGATGGCTTAAAATGAGTCAAAAATGTCACAAATTGACCCCAAAATGGTGGAAAATGTGGGAAAAATGCCCAAAAATGAGAAGAAAATGCCAAAAAGTGAGGAAAAACGCCCCAAAATCCACCCAAAATTGACTTAAATCACCCCAAAATTACCCTAAATGATCCAAAATGGAACAAAATTGACAAAAAAGTTGAGAAATTGGATGAAAATGCTCCAAAATCAGCCCAAAATGGAGCCCAAATTGAAATCAACCCAAAAGGAGCAAAAATGACCCAAAATTCCCCAAAATGAGCCCAAAATTGACTCAAATCAACCCAAAATGAGACAAAACGCCCCAAAATTGACCCAAAATTCCTCAAATCCACCCAAAATTGACTCCAATTAAAAATGTTGAAGACCGAATTCTCTCAATTCCACCCAAAATCGCCCAAATTCCACAATTTCCACCCAAAATCCACCAAAATATTCCAAAATGGCCCCAAATCCACCCAAAATCTCCCAGAATTCCTCCAAATTCCCCAAATTTCTCTTCCAAAACACAAACTTCACCCAAAATTCACCAGAGTCGAAAAAAATTATCTCAAATTTCCCCAATTCCACCCAAAATCTCCCCAAAATCCTTCCAAAATTTCACTTCAATCCACCAGAAATTCAAAAAAATTTCCCCAAATCCACTCAAAATCTCCCAAATTTTCACCCCAAATTCCCCCAAAATTTCACTTCAATCCACCGGAAATTCCAAAAAATTTCCCCAAATCCACTCAAAATCTCCCAAATTTTCACCCCAAACCCTCCCGGAATTCCCCAATTTCCACCCAAAAGCACCAAAATTCCACCAAAATTCCGTAAAATTTTTATTTTTCGGGGCCATCCCGCCCCTTTTATCCTAAAAGTGGGCGTGGTCTCGTGAGGGGGCGTGGCTTCACTCAGGGGTGTGGGCTGGTGTTGGCTCTGCCCACTCCAGGGTCAAATGGTGGAAAATGTGGGAAAAATGCCCAAAAATGAGAAGAAAATGCCAAAAAGTGAGGCAAAACGCCCCAAAATCCACCCAAAATTGACTTAAATCACCCCAAAATTACCCTAAATGATCCAAAATGGAACAAAATTGACAAAAAAGTTGAGAAATTGGATGAAAATGCTCCAAAATCAGCCCAAAATGGAGCCCAAATTGAAATCAACCCAAAAGGAGCAAAAATGACCCAAAATTCCCCAAAATGAGCCCAAAATTGACTCAAATCAACCCAAAATGAGACAAAACGCCCCAAAATTGACCCAAAATTCCTCAAATCCACCCAAAATTGACTCCAATTAAAAATGTTGAAGACCGAATTCTCTCAATTCCACCCAAAATCGCCCAAATTCCACAATTTCCACCCAAAATCCACCAAAATATTCCAAAATGGCCCCAAATCCACCCAAAATCTCCCAGAATTCCTCCAAATTCCCCAAATTTCTCTTCCAAAACACAAACTTCAGCCAAAATTCACCAGAGTCGAAAAAAATTATCTCAAATTTCCCCAATTCCACCCAAAATCTCCCCAAAATCCTTCCAAAATTTCACTTCAATCCACCAGAAACTCCAAAAAATTTCCCCAAATCCACTCAAAATCTCCCAAATTCCCCCAAACCCTCCCGGAATTCCCCAATTTCCACCCAAAAGCACCAAAATTCCACCAAAATTCCGTAAAATTTTTATTTTTCGGGGCCATTCCCGCCCCTTTGATCCCAAAAGTGGGCGTGGCCTCGTGAGGGGGAGCGTGGTTTCACTCAAGGGGCGTGGCCTGTGCTGGCTCCGCCCACTCCAGGGTCCACTCGTCCACGGCCAGCAGGGGGCGCTTCGTGTCCCAGCCGGCGGCCTCCAGCCCTGCAGGGGGCGCCAGCACGGTGAGCGACCAACCAGGAAGTGCGAACCGGAAGTGGCACCGGAAGTGGCTTTTTTGGGGATTTCTCTTTGAGAAACCCACCCAAGAGTCCTGGAATTCCCAGGAATCCGAGGAAATTCCACAAATTCCACAAAATGAGTGGAGGTTTCACCCCCAAAGCTCCAAAATTCCATAAAATTCACCCAAATTCCACCAAAATCGTCCCAAATTCCAGAAAGTTCCCCCAAAAGGGCCCAAAATTCCACCGAATCACCCAAAATCCCAAAATGCCAGAAATCCTCCCACATTCCCCCAAATTCCACAAAATCCACCCAAAGTTCCCTAAAATTCAATAAAATCTTCCCAAAATTCCACAAAATCCACGGAAATCCCCCCAAATCTCCAAATTCCTCCCCAAAATCCAGCCAAAAATCTGCCCCAAAAAAACTCAGCCCGAAATTTCACCCAATTCCTCCCAAAATTGTCCCAAATTCCAGGAAATCCTCCAAAAATTCGCTATAATTCCAGCCCGAATTTCCTCCCCAAATTCACCCAAAATTCCCTAAAATTCCCCAAAAATCTGCCCCAAAATCCCCCAAATCCACCCCAAAATCCCCCAAATTCTCCTGAAATCCCTCCCGGAAATCCCAAATCCCCCAAAAATTCCCAAAAAATCCCTGATTAGCAACCAGGAAGTGCTACCGGAAGTGACGCCATTACCCAACCCGGAAGCCAAACCCCGGAAGTGTCTCAATGACCAAAAAAAACCAAAACCAAAAGCAGGAACCAAACCGGAAGTACCACAGGAAGTGATGCAATTATCAGAGCAGGAAGTGGAAACCCCGGAAATCATCTCAGTAATAAAAAACCAAAACCGGAAGCAGGAAGTAGAACCCGGAAGTGAACCGGAAGTGGGTTTTTGGGGGGTTTTGTCGCCATTTTCAGGGCTCTGTTGCGACAGAGGCGATACCAACCTCGCAGGAGGGCGGGGCCAAGGTCCCGGAAGAGCCGCGAGGTCTCGGCCAGGACCCCCCAGGGAACCGCGCCCGGCGCTGGGGGAGGGGAGGGACAGGAGTCACCCCCGGAATTCCCAAAATCCACCCGGAATTCCCAAAATTCCCCCAAAATCCACCAGAATTCCCAAAATCCACCCAGAATTCCCAATCTTTCCCCAAATCCGCCCAAAATTCCCCCCAAAATCCACCAGAATTCCCTATTTTTCCCCAAATCCGCCCAAAATCCACACAGAATTCCCAAAATTCCCCCAAAATCCACACAGAATTCCCAATTTTTCCCCAAATCCGCCCAAAAATCCCCCCAAAATCTACCCGGAATTCCCAATTTTTCCCCAAATCCGTCCAAAATTCCCCCAAAATCCACACAGAATTCCCAATTTTTCCCCAAATCTGCCCAAAATTCCCCCCAAAATCCACACAGAATTCCCAATTTTTCCCCAATTCCGCCCAAAATTCCCCCCAAAATCCACACAGAATTCCCAAAATTCCCCCCAAATCCACACAGAATTCCCAATTTTTCCCCAATTCCACCCAAAATTCCCCCAAAATCCACCAGAATTCCCAATTTTTCCCCAAATCCGTCCAAAATTCCCTCCAAAATCCACCCAGAATTCCCAAATCTTTCCCCAAATCCGCCCAAAATTTCCTCCAAAATCCACCCAGAATTCCCAAAATTCCCCCCAGAATCCAACTGGAATTCCCAAAATTGTCAAAATTCCACCCAAATCCTCCCTAAACCCCCTTAAAAAAATTGCAATCAAACCCCCCAAAATTCCCAAAAAATCCCCAAATCACCCCAAAAATTCCCCCAAATTTCTATTTTAACCCCTAAAATTCCAAAAAAATCCCATTTTAACACCTAAGAATTCCCAAAAAATCCCAAAATCCCCCCAAAAATCCCATAAAATTCCCCCAAAATTCCCCCAAATCCCCCAAATTTCCATTTTAACCCCTAGAAACCCCCCAAAAATCCCATTTTAACCCCTAAAAACCCCCCCAAAAATCCCATTTTAACCCTTAAAAATCAAAAAAAATCCCATTTTAACCCCCAAAATCCCCCAAAAAATCCCATTTTAACCCTTAAAATTCCCATTTTAACCCCTAAAAATCCCAAAAAATCCCATTTTAAGCCCCAAAATCCCCCCAAAAATCCCATTTTAAACCCTAAAACCCTCCAAATTTCCATTTTAACCCCTAAAAATCCCCCAAAAAATCCCATTTTAACCCTTAAAATCCCATTTTTACCCCTAAAAACCGCCCATAAATCCCATTTTAACCCCTAAAAATAAAAGAAATCCCACTTTAACCCCTAAAAACCCCCCAAAAATCCCCTTTTAACCCCTAAAAACCGCCCAAAAAATCCCATTTTAACCCTTAAAAATCCCATTTTAACCCCTAAAAACCCCCCAAAAATCCCATTTTAACCCCTAAAAATAAAAAAAAATTCCCATTGTAACCCGTAAAAACCCCAAATTTCCATTTTAACCCCCAAAATCCCCCAAAAATCCCATTTTAACCCCTAAAAATCCCCCAAAAAATCCCATTTTAACCCCCAAAATTCCCCAAAATTCCCCAGTTGCTCACGGCAGCTGCGGAGTCTCCTCTGGAGGGGCTCCAGGCTGCGGCCCAGGGGGGTCCCGGCCCCCAGCCCCTCCCCCAGCAGCTGCTCCAGCAGCAGCGCCTGGGCACAGCCCAGCAGAGGGGCCGCGGGGGGCGCCCCGCGCCGCAGCCCCACCCCCACCCAGCCTGGGGGGAGGGGGGAGAAACCCGGGATCAGCGGCATTCCCGAAAAATGGGGGG
>NW_024503148.1:0-551 GCF_017590055.1 Onychostruthus taczanowskii
GGGGCTTGGGACATTTCTGGGAGGGGGATTTGGGGAGAATTGGGGGAGTTTGGGGGCTTTGAGGCTTTTTGGGGGCATTTGGGACATTTTGGGGCATTTGGGGGGAATTGGGGGGTTTTAGGGGAGGTTTGGGAGGTTTTGGGGCTGGTTTTGGTTGGATTTTGGGTGGATTTTGGTGGTTTTGGGCCATTTTTGGGTGGATTTTTTTGGGTTTTGGGTGGATCTGGGTGGTCTTTGGCCCGTTTTTGGGCAGATTTCGGTGGTTTTGGGGCAGATATTGGTGGTTTTTGGGTGGATCTGGGGTCAGTGTCCAAAGGTCCTGGGGGTCAGGGGTCAGTGTCTGAGGGGTTTTGGGGCAGATTTTGCCGGTTTTGGGCCGTTTTTGGGTGCATTTTGGTGGTTTTTGGGGCAGATTTTGGTGGGTTTTGGGCGGATATTGGTGATTTTTGGGTGGATTTTGGTGGTTTTTGGGTGGATTTTGGTGGTTTTTGGGTGGATCTGGGTGGTCTTTGGGACGTTTTTGAGTGGATTTTGGTGGTTTTTGGGTGGAT
>NW_024503149.1:0-551 GCF_017590055.1 Onychostruthus taczanowskii
CTCCTGCCACCTGCTGCCACCTCCTGTGTCCCCCCCACCCCTGTGTCCCCCCATGTCCCCTCCGACACCCCCGGTGTCCCCCTGGCTGTCCCGGTGTCCCCTCTGACCCCTCCCCTCGCAATGTCCCCCCCCCCAGGTGACTTCGAGACCCCCGAGGGTGTGGCGTTCACGGTGGCCGAGGTGCCCTACGCGGGGGGGGAGGTGGCACTGCTGCTGGTGGCACCCCTGGAGCGCCGCGTGGCCCTTGTCACCCTGGCGCGCCTGCTGGACGCCGCCACTGTCACCGGCTGGGTGACAGAGCTGCGCCCCGCCACCCGCGTGCTGGTGCTGCCCCGGTGAGAGGGGACAGCGGGGACAGTGGGGACAGTGGGGACAGTGTCCCTGAAATTGGGACATTCCAAATATCCCACTGGGACAGATCCTGGCTGCCCCCCTGGAACTGGGACATTCCAAATATCCCACTGGGATGGATCCTGGCTGCCACCCAGGGAGGGGGACATTCCAAATATCTGGGGGGATTGTGTGCAGTGGGGACATTTGGGGACATTGGG
>NW_024503150.1:0-556 GCF_017590055.1 Onychostruthus taczanowskii
TCACGTATCTGCAACTAAAGCCCTGCTGGCTACTCCCTGAGGGAACACAGGGACACAGAAATGTTCTTCTTGGATCAGATCATGTGTGTGTCTTTCCCTGGATCCTGTCTACTGAAACAGTCAAGGGCTGACTGAGGGAAAAAGTAAAAACTACTGTGCAGTGATATTTCTTGGAACACCCACCGAGGGTCCAAAATTTTGCAGCTGCCTTAGGACTTCTTGGTCCAGAACTATTCCCTATGCACTCCTCAGTCCTGAAGGAGAAGGCAGCCTTTTTCTGAAGCTGTGGCCACAACTCCATAGCTGGGTTGGGAACCCCTATGAAGGTGTTCATTCCCAGCTTGTGGCACAAGGCATTATGAGAGGACAGAAGATGGAAGTTGCAGGGATCTGACTTGTGCAAGTCAAAACTGGACTTGACTTTCCCACAACAGGCTACCTTGCAGTTTTGATTTAGAAAATCAATTTCCTATTAAATGAAAGAAATAGAAATAAAAAATATACTCACCAGCCACCCCAATAAAGGCGAGGAACAGCAGGCACTTCATGGTCCTGA
>NW_024503151.1:0-550 GCF_017590055.1 Onychostruthus taczanowskii
GACTTCTTCGAAGTCCAGGGCTGCTGTAAGGTGAATTTCCCCAGTCTTTGGATTGATGGAAATCACATCTTTTCCACTCGGGGGAATGAAGCTGGTTGCAGTATAAATAATTTCACTGTTAATTCCCTCATCCACATCCGTGGCGTTCACTCGTGCTACGAGCGTCCCCTCTGTAGCGTTCTCCGGCAGCTGCACTTTATACACCGGCTGGTTGAACTGGGGCGCGTTGTCGTTCGCATCCAGCACCGAGATCACCAGCTCCATGGTGCCCGTCAGAGACGGCCGGCCCCCGTCACTCGCTGTCAGCACCAACCGGTGCACGGGAATCGTCTCGCGGTCCAGAGATTTCGTTAATACAAGTTCGGGTACAATATTTCGCTCATACGATTTTTGTAAATCCAGAGAGAAATACTCGCTGGGGCTGAGTGTGTAAGAGAGCTGCGCATTCGCTCCGATATCCGCATCCGACGCGCCCTCCAGCGGGAAACGAGACCCGGGAGGGGAGTTTTCCGGTAAACTGAGTTTTTTGCGGGCGGCGGGGAAGACGGGG
>NW_024503152.1:0-550 GCF_017590055.1 Onychostruthus taczanowskii
GGAGGGCACGGGAGTGTGAACTGGGGGCACTGGGAGGCACTGGGTGGCGCTGCCAGAAGAAGGCAGCACTGGGAGCTGCAGGTGGCACTGGGTGCACTGGGAGGCACTGGGGCCATTTTCCAGCCCAGGGTCAGCAGTGTCCCACCCCCCCATCCTCGGGCACACCTGGGGACAGGGCTGGGGACACACCTGGGGACACGCCTGGGGACAGGGCTGGGGACACAGCTGGGGACACAGCTGGGGACAGGGCTGGGGACACTGCTGGGGACACACCTGGGGACACAGCTGGGGACACAGCTGGGGACAGGGCTGGGGACACAGCTGTCCCGCGGGTGGCAGCGAGCCCCCCCAGCTCCCCCCAGGCCCCCACTCACCCCCGCCAGGTGGGAGGTGCCGCTCCGGGCCAGGTGCTGCTCCAGGTGAGCCAGGAGGGGCTGCAGGACCCCCAGGGCGTCGGGCCCCGCCCGGCCCTGCACCAGCCGCAGGTACAGGGCAGCGGCCACCGCCGGCTGGGGACACAGCGGGGTCACAGTGAGGGGACACAGCGAGG
>NW_024503153.1:0-550 GCF_017590055.1 Onychostruthus taczanowskii
CATCCATCCATCCATCCATCCCACCTGGGGTGTCTCTTCCTCCCCAGGGGAAGCGTCCTGGAGCAGCCATGGCTCTCAGAGGAGAGGGAGGGGACTCCAGAGCCTCTGGCTCAGGGAGATGGCTCTGGAGTTACATAAGCAGCCAGGACGGAATTGCATAATTCCATGAATCATTAGCTTGGCTTTGCTTCCAAAGACTGCCCAGGGCTGTGGAGCTGTCGGGGTCTGCAGCCCCCCCCAGGATCCCTCCTCACCCTCTGCTCCTGCTGCTTCCCAGGCTCTCGTGGGGTGCATCCCCCCTGCAGCAGCAGCACCCCTAAATGCTCCTGCCCCCGTTCCTCCCTGTCACCTGCGGGTTTGTGTGTGGCTCCAGGGTTTGTGAGGTTTGCCAAACCGGGATCTCCCAGCTTTGCTCCTTCCCTCCATGGTTTTATGCAGTATTTTGAGTACAAAAGTCACCCCTGTGTTCTGGAAGGAGGCATGTGCTGCACAGCCAGCCCCTGGCCTGGGAGGGACAGACGTGGCTGTGCTGCAGGAAAGCCTTGTCATG
>NW_024503154.1:0-550 GCF_017590055.1 Onychostruthus taczanowskii
ATATTAAATATTAAATATTATATATTACATTATAATACACAATATATAATAATTCTAATATATAATCTATAATATATCTAATATTTAGAATATATATTTCAAATACTATATTAGAATACATAGATATGATATTTTTTAAGCAGAGACAGGTTAAGATAAGCAGAGAAAAATTCAGAGTTTTATGTGAATATCCTTTGAGCACCGCACGTTTCCTCCTTTCCTTTCATCTCCCCCGACCTCCAAACAAGTGCGTTATTTACCCGCAGCAATCCCTCCCTGGGGAGCAGCTTTTTCCAGGAGCCAGGGGTGCTTTTGGGGCGCAGGACTCACCGGATGGGCTGGGGCCGCAGGTGGTGGTTGAGCCCCTGCAGCAGCTGCTGCGCGGTGAAGGCCGCCTTGCCCGGGGCCCTGCGCACGTCCAGGTGGGCGGCGTTGGCCAGGGCGTGCACGCCGCTGTCCGTGCGGCTGGAGATGTGGAACTTGATGGGAGCGCTGGGCTTCAGCCGCTCGGCTGCCTTCTGACAGGGAAAGGGGGAAATTGGGGGGAAAT
>NW_024503155.1:0-550 GCF_017590055.1 Onychostruthus taczanowskii
TGGGGAATTTTGGGGGGAAAATTGGGAGTTTTGGTTAAAAAATGGGGTTTTTTAAGGGAAAAAATGGGGAATTTTGGGAAAAAATTTGGAAATTTTGGAAGGAAAAAGTGGAAAATTTTAGGGGAAAAAGGGGAATTTGGGGCAAAAAGTTGGGAAATTTTGGGGAAAAATTGGGGAGTTTTGGGCAAAAATTGGGGATTTTTGGGAATTTTTTTGGGAATTTTGGGAATTTTGGCTGCCAGGTTTGTTTCACCTGTGCTGGGAATTTTGGCCACTTTCAGGCCGATTTTGGGTCAATTTTGGGCCATTTTAGCTCCATTTTGGGTCAATTTTGGTCCATTTTGGGTCTATTTTGGTCAATTTTGGGACTATTTTGTTGGGAATTTTTGGGAATTCTCTGGGGAATTTTGGGAATTTTGGCTGCCAGGTAATTCCAGGTGTTCCTCACCTGTGCTGGGAATTTTGGGCACTTTCAGGCAGATTTTGGGTCAATTTTGGGCCGTTTTGTGCCGTTTTTGGACCATTTTAGGTGGATTTTGGGTCTATTTGG
>NW_024503156.1:0-550 GCF_017590055.1 Onychostruthus taczanowskii
ATCCCCCCTGACCCCCCTGTCCCCTCAGACGTCGCCATCCCGGCCAATCTCCGCTGCGGAATCCAGGACGAGCCTTAGCCACGCCCATTTCCGCCGAAACCACGCCCACCTCACCGGACAAACGCCGCCCCCTCCTTTTCGGCCCCGCCCCGCGCGTGGCCCCGCCCCCTTTTCGACTCCCCACCAATAAAAAAAAAAGCGGCTGGAGTGGGCGTGGCTTTATTTTTTGCACTCAGGGGAGTGGGCGTGGCCCCGCGTGGGAAAAAGGGGCGTGGCCGCTTCCCACGAGGAAGCCCCGCCCCCTTTTTTTTCCCCCCCGGGTGCGGCAGAACCGGCCAGGTGAGCGGGGGCGCGGTGACGTCACGCAGGCCACGCCCCCTTCCCGGCGTCCAGGTGCGCGCGGAGCTCGGGGGGCGCTCGGGGGTGGGGGAGGGGAGGCCGGAGCTGACCTTTGACCCCTCCCCCCACAGGCGGGTCGCTCCCATGGTGCACCGCGGCGGGGGGGGGAGGAGGAGCCCATCCCCCACCCCGGGAGGGGTGAGACTGGGGG
>NW_024503157.1:0-550 GCF_017590055.1 Onychostruthus taczanowskii
ACTCACCAGAGCGGGCTGTTGAGGCGCAGCAGCAGCCGGGCCAGCGCCCGCCGGCACTGCGGGTCCGACAGCAGCCCCATGGCCACGGGCGGGGGGCACCGCCGAGACCCCCGGGACCTGAGAGACCAGAGAGACCCCACTGAGAGCCCTGAGAGACCCCCAAAAACACACCTGAGACCCCCGGGACCTGAGAGACCCCCGAGACCTGAGAGACCCCCGAGAGACCAGAGAGACCCCTGAGACCAGAGATCCCCCTGAGACCCCTGAGAGATCCCCCAAAACCCCCCTGACACCCCCGGGACCTGAGAGACCCCCAGGGACCAGAGAGACCCCACTGAGAGCCCCAAAAAACCCCCTGAGACCCCCGAGACCTGAGAGACCCCTGAGACCCCCAAAAAACCACTGAGACCCCCAGAGACCTGAGAGACCCCTGAGAGCACAGAGACCCCACTGAGATCCCCCAGACAGCAGAGAGACCCCCAAAAACCCCGAGACCCCCAGAGACCCCACTGAGAGACCCCCAGAGACCCCCAAAAAACCACTGAGACCC
>NW_024503158.1:0-5160 GCF_017590055.1 Onychostruthus taczanowskii
AGAGCTTCAGCTGGAGCTCCAGACTGAGCCTGCACATGAGGACCCACACAGGGGAGAGACCCTACGAGTGTGGGGAGTGTGGGAAGAGCTTCAGCTACAGATCCAGCCTGATAAGTCACCAGAGGATCCACACTGGGGAGAGACCCTACGAGTGTGGAGAGTGTGGGAAGAGCTTCAGGTACAGCTCTGATCTGATCAGGCACCAGAGGATCCACACTGGGGAGAGGCCCTACGAGTGTGGGGAGTGTGGGAAGAGCTTCAGCTGCAGCTCCCGACTGATGAGGCACCAGAGGATCCACACTGGGGCACGACCCTACGAGTGTGGGGAGTGTGGGAAGGGCTTCATGTGGAGCTCTGATCTGATCAATCACCAGAGAATCCACACTGGAGAGAGGCCCTACGAGTGTGGGGAGTGTGGGAAGAGCTTCAGGTACAGCTCTGGCCTCATCGAGCACCAGAGGAGCCACGCTGGGGAGATGCCCTACGAGTGTGGGGAGTGTGGGAAGAGCTTCAGGTACAGCTCCCAGCTGATCCGGCACCAGAGGATCCACACTGGGGCACGACCCTACGAGTGCGGGGAGTGTGGGAAGAGCTTCAGGTTTAGCTGGAACTTGGCCAGCCACCAGAGGACCCACACCGGGAAGAAGCCCTACAAGTGTGGGGAGTGTGGGAAGAGATTCAGTGTGAGCTCCAACCTGATGCTGCACAAGAGGACCCACACTGGGGAGAGGCCCTATGAGTGTGGGGAGTGTGGGAAGTGCTTCATTCAGAGCTCCATCCTGATCCTGCACAAGAGGACCCACACCGGGGAGAGGCCCTACGAGTGTTCCAAGTGTGGGAAGAGGTTTCAGAGCAGCTCCCATCTCCTCCGGCACTATCACACTCACACAGAGGAGAGGCCCTTCCGCTGCCCCGACTGTGGGAAGGGATTCAGGCGGAACTGCCACCTCGTCAGGCACCGGAGCCTCCACAATGGGGAGAAGCCCTACGAGTGTGATCAATGCAGGAAGAGGTTTCAGAGCAGCTCCTGTCTCCTCCTGCACTATCGGATTCACACAGAGGAGAGGCCCTTCCGCTGCCCCGACTGTGGGAAGGGATTCAGGTACAACTCCTCCCTTGTCATCCACCGGCGCACCCACACTGGGGAACGGCCATACAAGTGTGGGGAGTGTGGGAAGAGCTTCACCTGCAGATCTGCTTTGACCAGACACCAACGGAGTCACCGCTAAGGGAAGCCCTGCGAGTGCCCCGAGTGCGGGAAGAGCTTCGTGCGCTGCTCCAGCTCCATCCCCCACTGCAGGAGCCACGCTGGGCACAGCCCTGGTGAGCCACATTGCCTGTGATCCGTGCTGGGAGCACACCTGGCTGCTCCTCTTTTTGGTTTGGCCTTAATTTTTTTATACTGTGTCGCTTAAAAACTGCCATAACTGGCTTAAATGAAAGAAATTGATTGAGCTTATATGAAGTTGCACCATTTCTTAGGTTTTTGAGGAAGAATGCTAATAACTGCTCCCTTGACCCAAACCCTGGGATACCCTATAAAAACCCCTGAGCCCTGCCTTTGCTTTGTCTTTTGGGGGTAAGAAATGGATTCTGGAGCTTTCTGAAACCAAGTCGTACCTCGTTTGTTCCAGGCACCGGCAGCTGCAGCCTCCCTGGGCACTGTGAGCTCTGGAGAATGGGAGCAGCCATTGAGGGCGTGTCCTGGATTGCAAGCTGAGTGTGTGTTCTGTGTTCTGTTTGCCATCTGTCATCGGTGGGGCACAAATCTCCTTTTCCTTGGGCAGTTTATCTCTTCCACAGCCAATCCTCTCTCCAGGAGACATCTTCTGTCTGTGAGCCATTGATTATTAATTATCTGGTGTTAACGGGTGTTTGAGTGTCACTGCCTGGCTGATAAAATGACTTCATCCCATTGGGAGATGCTCCACCCAGTGGGAATAACCAAGCATTCCTTGGCGGGTGGAATCTGAGCAGATTTTCCTTACTGGATTTCCACTGGAGCAGGCTTTTCCTACTGGATTCCCATTGGAGCAGCCCTTTTCCCACTGGATTCCCAGAGGATCAGCCCTTTTACCACTGGATTCCCATTGGAGCAGCCCTTTTCCCACTGGATTCCCAGAGGATCAGCCCTTTTACCACTGGATTCCCATTGGATCAGCTTTTTTGTGCTGGATTCCCATTGGATCAGCCTTTTTTACTGGATTCCCACAGGATCAGCCTTTTGGTACTGGATTCCCACAGGATCAGCCTTTTGGTACTGGATTCCCATTGGATCAGCCCTTTTCCCACTGGATCCCCACAGGATCAGCCCTTTTCCCACTGGATCACCACAGTCTCAGCCTTTTCTACTGAATTTACATTGGAGCAGCCTTTTCCCACTGAATTCCCATTGGATCAGCCCTTTTCCCACTGGATCCCCACAGGATCAGCCCTTTTCCCACTGGATCACCACAGTCTCAGCCTTTTCATATTGGACTGCCAAAGGATCATCCCTTTTCCCATTGGATTCCCAGAGGATCAGCTCTTTTCCCACTGGATTCCCATTGGATCAGCCCCTTTTCCCACTGGATTCCCATAGGATCAGCCTTTTCCCACTGGATTCCCATTGGATCAGCCCTTTTCTACTGGATTCCTATTGGATCAAAATTTCCCACTGGATTCCCATTGGATCAGCCTTTTTCTACTGGATTCCTATTGGATCAGCCTTTTGGTACTGGATCCCCACAGGATCAGCCTTTTGGTACTGGTTTCCCATTGGATCAGCCTTTTGGTACTAGATTCCCACAGGATCAGCCTTTTCGCACTGGATTCCCATTGGATCAGCCCTTTTCTACTGGATCCCAACAGGAGCAGCCTTTTCCCACTGGATTCCCAGAAGATCAAGATTTTCCACTGGATTCCCAGAGGACTCTGGGTTGTTTTTTTTTTTTTCTTTTTTTTTGTACTACTGCATTTGTATTTTTAACTTTTCCTAATAAGCAGCAGATATTCCTGCTCCCATACCTTTGCCTGAGAGCCCCTTAATTTCCAAAATTATAATAATAATAAATAATCGTGAGGGGTTTTGCATTTTCCCTTCCATGAAGACACCCCCAAGGAGGGGCCATGTAAAACACTTCCAGGAATATGTAAATTAGTTTATGCATTTGCATAAGGGTCTACGAATATGCAACAGGCTGATGTAAATAAAATGCATTTTAATTTAAAATGTAAAATGCATTTTGATTTATCTCCTCAAAGCGCTCTTGGTGGCTGTAACAACCTTTGCTCCGCTGTCCTTGTCTCCTCTGACATCAGCCTGTTGAATATTCATAGACTCTTTTGCATATCCAAAAGCTAGTTTACATATTCCAGGAATGAAGTTGGCTTCATCCTTTTTGGGGGGTCCCATCCCCCTCCCAGCTCAATTTTGGGTTCCCCACTCAATTTTGGGGGTCCCATTCCCCTCCCAGCTCAATTTTGAGGGTCCCATCCCCCCCAGCTCAATTTTGGGGGTCCCATCCCCCTTCCAGCTCAGTTTTGGGGGTCCCATCCCCCTTGCTACTGGATTTTGGGGTCCCATCCCCCCCTCAGCTGAATTTTGGGGTGCCGTCCCCCTCCCAGCTCAATTTTGGGATCCCATCCCCCTCCCAGCTCAATTTTGGGGTCCCATCCCCCTCCCAGCTCAATTTTGGGGGTCCCGACCCCCCTTTGGTTTAATTTGGGGTCCCCACCCCGCGGCCGGGGGCGCTCCCAGCACCACCAGTGCCACCAGTGCGGCCCCAGCTGCCCCCGCACGCCCCCTCCCCATCCCCAGGGTCACCTCCCCCCTCCCCAAATTCCCCCGGCAACTGAGGAGTCATCAGCGAGAAGCGCTCTGATTGGCTGGAAATTGCCCCTCGCTGTCTCTGATTGGTTAGCGCTGTCTGAACCTCCGGGTTCTGCCCGGCAACTGATGAGTCAGAGCCGGGCGCTGATTGGCTGAAAATCGCCGAACTTCTCTGAGTTTCTGCCCAGCAACTGTGTCGTCATCAGCGTCGCGCGCTCTGATTGGCCAGGATCTGCTTTGGGGTGGGGACGGGAGGAACTGGTTATTTGGGGTGTGTTTGCGTTTATTTAGGGACTATTTGGGGTTTATTTGGGGTTATTTAAGAATTATTTGGGGTTTAATTTGGTTTATTTGGGATTAATTTGGGGTTTTGAGGGATTTATTTGGGGTTGTTTTGGTTTAATTTGGGTTTATTTGGATTTGTTTGGGGTTATTAGGGATTTTTAGGTATTGTTTGGGTTTTTTGGGGGTTATTTAGGGTTTATTTGGAGTTATTTGGGGATATTTGGCTTATTTGGGGTCATTTGGGTCAAAATATCCGTGAGTGTTCCCCTTCCAAAAAACGTTAATTTTTCCCAAAAAATTCCGTGAATTTTCCCTCAAAAAACCGGGAATGTTCCATTAAAAATCCCGGGCTTTTCCCAGCCAATAGTGGCACGCCCCGCCCCAAACCAACCAATCACGGCGCGCCTCCCCTCAGCAACGCCCGCCTCCTTTTCCTCGATCCAACCAATCACGGCGCGCCTCCCCTCAGCAATGCCCTCCTCCCTTTCCTGGAACTAACCAATCACCGCGCAGCTCCCCTCAGGAATGCCCGCCTTTTTTTTTTAACTCGATCCAACCAATCACCGCACGCCTCCCCTCAGCAATGCCCGCCTCCCTTTCCCCTCACCAGCCAATCACTGTGCTTCGCACCTCAGCAACTCCCGCCTCTCCCTTTCCCAAGCCAACCAATCACCGCACGTCTCGCCTCAGCAACTCCCTCCTCTCTCTTTCCAAAATCAACCAATCACCGCGAGTCCTGCCTCAGCAACTCCCGCCTCTCCCCTTCCCCAACCAACCAATCACCGCACGTCTCCCCTCAGCAACTCCCGCCTCCCTTGCCCCTCTCCTGTCAATCACCACTACCCGTACCAAACCAACCAATCACCGCTCGATTCACCTCAGCAACTCCCGCCTTCTTGCCCTTCTCCTGTCAATCACCGCTCCTCGAACCAATCACCGCTCGATTCACCTCAGCAACTCCCGCCTTCCCCTCGCCGCTCCAGCCAATCAGAAGCGAGCCCGAAGCGGCGCCCCCTGACCCCGGGGCCGGGCATGGCGCGGCCGCCCCCTCCCCCCCCGCCGCC
>NW_024503158.1:5709-13950 GCF_017590055.1 Onychostruthus taczanowskii
ATTTTGGGGGGTCCTGGGTGGGTTTTGGGGGGGTCCTGGGGGGGTCCTGGGGGGGTTTTGGGGGATTTTGGCTTTGGGCTGTTTTTGAAACGTTTTTAGGGCGATTCTCAGGCCGGTTTTGGGATGTTTGTGGGGTCATTTTGGGGTGATTTTTGGGATGTTTTTGGGGTGATTTTTGGGATGTTTTTGGGATGGTTTTGGGGTGATTTTGGGGTGATTCTCAGGATGTTTTTGGGGTAATTTTGGGGTGATTTTTGGATGTTTTTAGGGTGGTTTTTGGGGTGATTTTGGGCTATTTTTGCTGGTTTTTTGGGTTGATTTTGGGTTGATTTTGGGATGATTCTGAGGATGTTTTTGGGATGTTTATGGGATATTTTTGGGATGTTTTTGGGGTTATTTTTCTGATCTTTATGGGATGTTTATGGGATATTTTTGGGATGTTTTTTGGGATGTTTATGTGCTGTTTTTGGGATATTTTTGTGATGTTTTTGGGATGTTCATGGAATATTTTTGGGATGTTTATGGGATATTTTTGGGATGTTTTTTGGGATGTTTATGTGCTGTTTTTGGGATATTTTTGTGATGTTTTTGGGATGTTCATGGAATATTTTTGGGATGTTTATGGGATATTTTTGGGATTGGGATGTTTTTGGGGTGATTTTTGGGATGTTTTTGGGATGGTTTTGGGGTGATTTTGGGGTGATTCTCAGGATGTTTTTGGGGTAATTTTGGGGTGATTTTTGGATGTTTTTAGGGTGGTTTTTGGGGTGATTTTGGGCTATTTTTGCTGGTTTTTTGGGTTGATTTTGGGTTGATTTTGGGATGATTCTGAGGATGTTTTTGGGATGTTTATGGGATATTTTTGGGATGTTTTTGGGGTTATTTTTCTGATCTTTATGGGATGTTTATGGGATATTTTTGGGATGTTTATGGGATATTTTTGGGATATTTTTGGGATGTTTTTGGGATGTTTATGGGATATTTTTGGGATGTTTTTTGGGATGTTTATGTGCTGTTTTTGGGATATTTTTGTGATGTTTTTGGGATGTTCATGGAATATTTTTGGGATGTTTATGGGATATTTTTGGGATATTTTTGGGATGCTTATGGGATGTTTATGGGACGTTTATGGGATGTTTGTGTGCTGTTTTTGGGATGTTTTTGGGGTGTTTTCGGGACGTTTACATGCTGTTTTTGGGATATTTTTGAGATATTTTTGGGATGTTTATGGGGTACTTTTGAGATATTTTTGGGATGCTTATGGGGTATTTTTGGGATATTTTTGGGATATTTTCAGGGTGTTTATGTGCTGTTTTTGGGGTATTTTTGGGATGTTTATGGGATATTTTCAGGGTGTTTATGTGCTGTTTTTGGGATATTTTTGGGATGTTTTTGGGACGTTTATGGGATGTTTATGTGCTGTTTTTGGGATGTTTTTGGGATATTTTCGTGATATCTTCGGGATATCTTCGGGATGTTTATGTGCTATTTTTGGGATGTTTATGGGATGCTTATGGGATATTTTCAGGATGTTTTTGGGATATTTTTGGGATATTTTTGGCATGTTTATGGGATATTTTCAGGATAATTTCGGGATGTTTTTGGGATATTTTTGGGATATTTTTGGGATGTTTATGGGATATTTTTGGGATATTTTTGGCATGTTTATGGGATATTTTCAGGATAATTTCGGGATGTTTTTGGGATATTTTTGGGATATTTTTGGCATGTTTATGGGATATTTTCAGGATAATTTCGGGATGTTTTTGGGATATTTTTGGGATATTTTTGGGATGTTTATGGGATATTTTTGGGATATTTTTTGGATGTTTATGTGCTGTTTTCGGGATATTTTTGGGATATTTTTGGGATGTTTTCGGGATATTTTTGGGATATTTTTGGGATGTTTTCAGGATATTTTCAGGATATTTTCAGGATATTTTTGGGATGTTTTTGGGATGCTCATGGGGTATTTTTGGGGCAGCTGCCCAGCTGGCCTCGCTGGCCCAGGAGCTGCTCCCGTGCCGGGCCGAGCTGCTCCAGGGGGGGCTGGGGGGGCCCAACCGGGGCCGGATCCTGCGGCACCTGCTGGGGGGGCGGCCCCTGCTCGTCCCGTATCCTGCCTTGGGGGGCTGGGGGCTCCCTCTGCGGGGCTGCTCCTGGCCCATTGGGGGCTCTCTCTCTGAAGCCCCCTCCCCAATTGCAGGGCTCTCCCTCTGAAGCCCCCTCCCCAATTCCGGGGCTGCTCCTGGCCCATTGGGGGCTCTCTCTCTGAAGCCCCCTCCCCAATTGCAGGGCTCTCCCTCTGAAGCCCCCTCCCCAATTCCGGGGCTGCTCCTGGCCCATTGGGGGCTCTCTCTCTGAAGCCCCCTCCCCAATTGCAGGGCTCTCCCTCTGAAGCCCCCTCCCCAATTCCGGGGCTGCTCCTGGCCCATTGGGGGCTCTCTCTCTGAAGCCCCCTCCCCAATTGCAGGGCTCTCCCTCTGAAGCCCCCTCCCCAATTCCGGGGCTGCTCCTGGCCCATTGGGGGCTCTCTCTCTGAAGCCCCCTCCCCAATTGCAGGGCTCTCCCTCTGAAGCCCCCTCCCCAATTCCGGGGCTGCTCCTGGCCCATTGGGGGCTCTCTCTCTGAAGCCCCCTCCCCAATTGCAGGGCTCTCCCTCTGAAGCCCCCTCCCCAATTGCAGGGCTGCTCATAGCCTATTGAGGGCTCTCCCTCTGAAGCCCCCTCCCCAATTCCAGGGCTCTCCCTCTGAAGCCCCCTCCCTAATTCCGGGGCTCTCTCTCTGAAGCCCCCTCCCCAATTCCAGGGCTCCCTCTCTGAAGCCCCCTCCCCAATTGCAGGGCTGCTCATAGCCTATTGAGGGCTCTCCCTCTGAAGCCCCCTCCCCAATTGCAGGGCTGCTCGTGGCCGTGCCCCCCCAGGAGCCGCTCGGACCCCGATTCCAGAGGGACCCCGAGATCCCCAACGTCTTCCACGCCCAGGGATTTGGGGCTGGGGGCTTCCAAAATGGGTCTGGGGGCTCCCACCTTGGGTCATTGGGGTCCTTATTTCAGGAGGGGCCTCAATTTGGGGAGGGGTCTCAGTGCCAGGAAGGGCTGCGGGGTTTGGGGCAGGGATCTTGTTTTGGGTCTGGGGGCTCCCAATTTGTGTCTGGGGGCTCCCAATTTGGGGAGGGGTCTCAGGCCCAGGGGTGCCCCCATTTAGAGTCTGGGGGCTCCCAATTTGGGGAGGGGTCTCAGGCCCAGGGGTGCCCCCATTTAGAGACTGGGGGCTCAGAAATTGAGCCAGGGTTGCGGGATTTAAGTCTGGGGTCTCCAATTGAGTCTGGGGTCCCGAAGGGGATGGGTGAGCCCGAATTGGGTCTGGTCTGGGGGCTCCCAATTTGGGGAGGGGTCTCAGGCCCAGGGGTGCCCCCATTTAGAGTCTGGGGGCTCCCAATTTGGGGAGGGGTCTCAGGCCCAGGGGTGCCCCCATTTAGAGTCTGGGGGCTCCCAATTTGGGGAGGGGTCTCAGGCCCAGGGGTGCCCCCATTTAGAGTCTGGGGGCTCCCAATTTGGGGAGGGGTCTCAGGCCCAGGGGTGCCCCCATTTAGAGTCTGGGGGCTCCCAATTTGGGGAGGGGTCTCAGGCCCAGGGGTGCCCCCATTTAGAGTCTGGGGGCTCCCAATTTGGGGAGGGGTCTCAGGCCCAGGGGTGCCCCCATTTAGAGTCTGGGGGCTCCCAATTTGGGGAGGGGTCTCAGGCCCAGGGGTGCCCCCATTTAGAGTCTGGGGGCTCCCAATTTGGGGAGGGGTCTCAGGCCCAGGGGTGCCCCCATTTAGAGTCTGGGGGCTCCCAATTTGGGGAGGGGTCTCAGGCCCAGGGGTGCCCCCATTTAGAGTCTGGGGGCTCCCAATTTGGGGAGGGGTCTCAGGCCCAGGGGTGCCCCCATTTAGAGTCTGGGGGCTCCCAATTTGGGGAGGGGTCTCAGGCCCAGGGGTGCCCCCATTTAGAGTCTGGGGGCTCCCAATTTGGGGAGGGGTCTCAGGCCCAGGGGTGCCCCCATTTAGAGTCTGGGGGCTCCCAATTTGGGGAGGGGTCTCAGGCCCAGGGGTGCCCCCATTTAGAGTCTGGGGGCTCCCAATTTGGGGAGGGGTCTCAGGCCCAGGGGTGCCCCCATTTAGAGTCTGGGGGCTCCCAATTTGGGGAGGGGTCTCAGGCCCAGGGGTGCCCCCATTTAGAGTCTGGGGGCTCCCAATTTGGGGAGGGGTCTCAGGCCCAGGGGTGCCCCCATTTAGAGTCTGGGGGCTCCCAATTTGGGGAGGGGTCTCAGGCCCAGGGGTGCCCCCATTTAGAGTCTGGGGGCTCCCAATTTGGGGAGGGGTCTCAGGCCCAGGGGTGCCCCCATTTAGAGTCTGGGGGCTCCCAATTTGGGGAGGGGTCTCAGGCCCAGGGGTGCCCCCATTTAGAGTCTGGGGGCTCCCAATTTGGGGAGGGGTCTCAGGCCCAGGGGTGCCCCCATTTAGAGTCTGGGGGCTCCCAATTTGGGGAGGGGTCTCAGGCCCAGGGGTGCCCCCATTTAGAGTCTGGGGGCTCCCAATTTGGGGAGGGGTCTCAGGCCCAGGGGTGCCCCCATTTAGAGTCTGGGGGCTCCCAATTTGGGGAGGGGTCTCAGGCCCAGGGGTGCCCCCATTTAGAGTCTGGGGGCTCCCAATTTGGGGAGGGGTCTCAGGCCCAGGGGTGCCCCCATTTAGAGTCTGGGGGCTCCCAATTTGGGGAGGGGTCTCAGGCCCAGGGGTGCCCCCATTTAGAGTCTGGGGGCTCCCAATTTGGGGAGGGGTCTCAGGCCCAGGGGTGCCCCCATTTAGAGTCTGGGGGCTCCCAATTTGGGGAGGGGTCTCAGGCCCAGGGGTGCCCCCATTTAGAGTCTGGGGGCTCCCAATTTGGGGAGGGGTCTCAGGCCCAGGGGTGCCCCCATTTAGAGTCTGGGGGCTCCCAATTTGGGGAGGGGTCTCAGGCCCAGGGGTGCCCCCATTTAGAGTCTGGGGGCTCCCAATTTGGGGAGGGGTCTCAGGCCCAGGGGTGCCCCCATTTAGAGTCTGGGGGCTCCCAATTTGGGGAGGGGTCTCAGGCCCAGGGGTGCCCCCATTTAGAGTCTGGGGGCTCCCAATTTGGGGAGGGGTCTCAGGCCCAGGGGTGCCCCCATTTAGAGTCTGGGGGCTCCCAATTTGGGGAGGGGTCTCAGGCCCAGGGGTGCCCCCATTTAGAGTCTGGGGGCTCCCAATTTGGGGAGGGGTCTCAGGCCCAGGGGTGCCCCCATTTAGAGTCTGGGGGCTCCCAATTTGGGGAGGGGTCTCAGGCCCAGGGGTGCCCCCATTTAGAGTCTGGGGGCTCCCAATTTGGGGAGGGGTCTCAGGCCCAGGGGTGCCCCCATTTAGAGTCTGGGGGCTCCCAATTTGGGGAGGGGTCTCAGGCCCAGGGGTGCCCCCATTTAGAGTCTGGGGGCTCCCAATTTGGGGAGGGGTCTCAGGCCCAGGGGTGCCCCCATTTAGAGTCTGGGGGCTCCCAATTTGGGGAGGGGTCTCAGGCCCAGGGGTGCCCCCATTTAGAGTCTGGGGGCTCCCAATTTGGGGAGGGGTCTCAGGCCCAGGGGTGCCCCCATTTAGAGTCTGGGGGCTCCCAATTTGGGGAGGGGTCTCAGGCCCAGGGGTGCCCCCATTTAGAGTCTGGGGGCTCCCAATTTGGGGAGGGGTCTCAGGCCCAGGGGTGCCCCCATTTAGAGTCTGGGGGCTCCCAATTTGGGGAGGGGTCTCAGGCCCAGGGGTGCCCCCATTTAGAGTCTGGGGGCTCCCAATTTGGGGAGGGGTCTCAGGCCCAGGGGTGCCCCCATTTAGAGTCTGGGGGCTCCCAATTTGGGGAGGGGTCTCAGGCCCAGGGGTGCCCCCATTTAGAGTCTGGGGGCTCCCAATTTGGGGAGGGGTCTCAGGCCCAGGGGTGCCCCCATTTAGAGTCTGGGGGCTCCCAATTTGGGGAGGGGTCTCAGGCCCAGGGGTGCCCCCATTTAGAGTCTGGGGGCTCCCAATTTGGGGAGGGGTCTCAGGCCCAGGGGTGCCCCCATTTAGAGTCTGGGGGCTCCCAATTTGGGGAGGGGTCTCAGGCCCAGGGGTGCCCCCATTTAGAGTCTGGGGGCTCCCAATTTGGGGAGGGGTCTCAGGCCCAGGGGTGCCCCCATTTAGAGTCTGGGGGCTCCCAATTTGGGGAGGGGTCTCAGGCCCAGGGGTGCCCCCATTTAGAGTCTGGGGGCTCCCAATTTGGGGAGGGGTCTCAGGCCCAGGGGTGCCCCCATTTAGAGTCTGGGGGCTCCCAATTTGGGGAGGGGTCTCAGGCCCAGGGGTGCCCCCATTTAGAGTCTGGGGGCTCCCAATTTGGGGAGGGGTCTCAGGCCCAGGGGTGCCCCCATTTAGAGTCTGGGGGCTCCCAATTTGGGGAGGGGTCTCAGGCCCAGGGGTGCCCCCATTTAGAGTCTGGGGGCTCCCAATTTGGGGAGGGGTCTCAGGCCCAGGGGTGCCCCCATTTAGAGTCTGGGGGCTCCCAATTTGGGGAGGGGTCTCAGGCCCAGGGGTGCCCCCATTTAGAGTCTTGGGGCTCCCATTTTGGGGAGGGGTCTCAGGCCCAGGGGTGCCCCCATTTAGAGTCTGGGGGCTCCCAATTTGGGGAGGGGTCTCAGGCCCAGGGGTGCCCCCATTTAGAGTCTGGGGGCTCCCAATTTGGGGAGGGGTCTCAGGCCCAGGGGTGCCCCCATTTAGAGTCTGGGGGCTCCCAATTTGGGGAGGGGTCTCAGGCCCAGGGGTGCCCCCATTTAGAGACTGGGGGCTCAGAAATTGAGCCAGGGTTGCGGGATTTAAGTCTGGGGTCTCCAATTGAGTCTGGGGTCCCGAAGGGGATGGGTGAGCCCGAATTGGGTCTGGGGGAGGGGTCTCAGGCCCAGGGGTGCCCCCATTTAGAGTCTGGGGGCTCCCAATTTAGGGAGGGGTCTCAGGCCCAGGGGTGCCCCCATTTAGAGTCTGGGGGCTCAGAAATTGAGCCAGGGTTGCGGGATTTAAGTCTGGGGTCTCCAATTGAGTCTGGGGTCCCGAAGGGGCTGGGTGAGCCCGAATTGGGTCTGGGGTCCCCAAATCCCCCTGAATTGGGTCTGGGGTCCTCAAATCCCCCTGAATTGGGTCTGGGGTCCTCAAATCCCCCTGAATTGGGTCTGGGGTCCTCAAATCCCCCAGAATTGGGTCTGGGGTCCCCAAATCTCCCCGAATTAGGTCTGGTGTCTCTATTGGGGGTCCCGGACAGGCAGAGTGACCCCGAATTGGGTCTGGGGTCTCCATTTGGGTCGGGGGTCCTGGATCCCCCCGAATTGGGTCTGGGGTCCCCGAGTCCCCCCGAATTGGGTCTGGGGTCCCCGGGTCCCCCCGAATTGGGTCTGGGGGTCCCGAGTGGCCCCGAATTGGGTCTGGGGTCCCCGCTTCGGTCAGGGGTCCCGGGTCCCCCTGAATTGGGTCTGGGGTCCGCGCGGGGCTCGGGGGTCCCGGACAGGCAGAGTGACCCCGAATTGGGTCTGGGGTCCTCGAGTGGCCCCGAATTGGGTCTGGGGTCGCGGCTGCTGGTGCTGGCGCTGCAGGGGAAGAGCCCCCGGCCGCAGCTCTGGGCGCTGCGCGAGCTCGAGGCCAGCAACGGCCAGCTGCGGGAGCTGAGCCCGCGCCGCTGCGCATGCGCCTTCGTGCTGCCCCCTGGCGGCCGCGCCGCGGGGCTGCAGGGCCGCGCCGTGCTGCTGCACCCCCTCGGCAGCCCCGGAGACCCCTCCCCAAATTAAAAATCACAGCTTTTAGTTCGTTTATTCTTCTGGTTTTGGGGGTTTGGGGGGGTTTTTGATTTTTTTAGGGGGTTTTTGAGGAGTTTTTTTGGCGTTTCAGGGGAATATTTGGGGTTTTTTATTGGGATTTTGGGAGGATTTTTAGGGTTTTTTTGAGGGGGTTGTGAGGGGGTTTTAGGAAGATTTTTGGAGGATTTTTGAGTTTTTTGTGGTTTTTTTGTCGTTTTTTGGGTGGGGGATTTTGGGGGTGTGGGAGGGGATTTTGAGGAAGATTTTTGAGGGATTTGAGGGTGAGTTGGGAGAATTTGAGGAGATTTTGCATGGGATTTTGGGGGCAGATTTTGGGGAGGTTTTGGCTGTTTTTTTGTGTTTGTTTTGGGGTGATTTCGAGATGTTTTGG
>NW_024503159.1:0-101 GCF_017590055.1 Onychostruthus taczanowskii
TTTGGGGACAGGGATTTGGGGGACAGGGATTTGGGGACGGGGACCCGGTTTGGGGTCTGGGATTTGGGGACAGGGATTGGGGGACAGGGTGTTGGGTGATT
>NW_024503159.1:126-549 GCF_017590055.1 Onychostruthus taczanowskii
GGGACAGGGAGTTGGGGGAGAGGGAGTTGGGGACGGGGATCTGGGGGCAAGGGTTTGGGGACAGGGATGGGGGACAGGGATCTGGGGACGGGGATTTGGGGACAGGGACCTGGTTTGGGGTCTGGGATTTGGGGACAGGGATTGGGGACAGGGATTGGGGACAGGGATTGGGGGACTGGGATTGGGGGACGGGGGACCCAGTTTGGGGACCCAGTTTGGGGACACAGATTTGGGGACAGGGGACCCGGTTTGGGGTCAGGGATTTGGGGACAGGGGACCCAGGCTTGGGGACACAGATTTGGGGACACAGATTTGGGGACAGGGGACCCAGATTTGAGGTCAAGGATCAGAAATCGGGGCCAGAAACACAAATTTGGGGATCAGAGATCAACCAGAATTTGGGGTCACAGAGGGGATTTGGGG
>NW_024503160.1:0-549 GCF_017590055.1 Onychostruthus taczanowskii
CCTCTCAATGACCCCAATGACCCCTGACCACTAATCCCCTAATTTCCCCAAATTTTTGGGTTTTCTGACCCGCATGACCCCGACTGACCTCTCAAAGACCCCAAATGACCCCTGGGTGACCCCAAGTGACCACTGACCTCTGCTCCCCAAATTTCTCCCAATTTTTGGGGTTTCCTGACCCCGAATGACCCCGACTGACCTCTCAATGACCCCTGAGTGACCCCCAAGTGACCCCTGACCTCTAATTCCCAAATCTCTCTCAAATTTCCCCCAATTTCTCCCAAATTTTGGGGATTTCTGACCCCAAATGACCTCTCAATGACCCCAATGACCCCTGAGTGACCCCAGTGACCCCTGGGTGACCCCGACTGACCTCTCAATGACCCCTGACTGACCCCCAATGACACCCAAGTGACCCCTGACCTCTAATTCCCAAATCTCTCTCAAATTTCCCCCAATTTCTCCCAAATTTTGGGGTTTTCTGACCCGAATGACAACGACTGACCTCTCAATGACCCCACCGACCCCTGGGTGACCCCAATGACCCCC
>NW_024503161.1:0-549 GCF_017590055.1 Onychostruthus taczanowskii
AATATGGGGGGGAAATCTGAAAAATATGGGGGGAAATCTGAAAAATGGGGGGGAAATCCAGAAATGGGGGGAAAAAAATCATAGAAATGGGGTGGGAAATCACAAAAAATGGATAGAATAAAGCTCAGCTGCAAGTATCTGTCGTTGACTGGAAAACGCAGTCTTCAAGAGCAGATAAAAGGAGCAAACTAATATCTTGTTCTGCAGGCAGATAATGGTGTTTTTAAAAGTGACATAAATACATGCTTCAAGATGTGCCTATCAAAATTGCCAGCCTCAGTTGGTGCACTGACATAAGCTTGTCAATTTTAACTGAAGCCTTGAGCTTAACAATTTTAACTGAAGTCTTGAGCTTAATAACCAGGCATATGTTTTGTGAATCCGAAAAGTGGGGGGAAAATCACAAAAATGGAGGGGAAATCACAAAATCACAAAAAAAAAAGGGATGGGGGACCCCAAAAAAAGGGGGTGGGAATCCCAAAAATGGGGGGCAAAATCCCAAAAATGGGGTGGGAATCCCAGAAATGGGGTGGGGACCCCAAAAAATGG
>NW_024503162.1:0-552 GCF_017590055.1 Onychostruthus taczanowskii
TGAGCAGTGTGGGTGAGGCACTGAAGAGATTTTATTTGGGAACAATATGGAGCTCTGTTACTCACAGAATATGCACCATGATAATGTTGAATAATGAGAGGATGAGAGGAATCCTTACCTGGAGGGTGGAAATCACTCCAGTGGCAACCTGGAGCACAGCGTTCAGGGTGTCTACGACATCAAAGACAGCCTCCTTGTCCTCCTGTGTTGGAACAGCGATGGAAATGGCTCTGAGCCAGCCTGAGTGCAGCCCAAAAACCCCCAGGCTAAGCAGCCCAGCTCTGCTGACTCTTCCAGCCAGCAGGAGAGATGGTGTGGAGAGGAACAAGGGCTCTACCTGCAGGTCCTTGTTGTAGGTGCTCGGCAGTCCTTTGAGGACCATCAGAATTGCAGCCAGCTGCAGAGGGAACAGGAGAGGCAGGGAGTGAGGTACAGAGCAAAGCACAGCCCCAGGGCAGCTCCAGAACCCACAGCTCTTTCCAAAGAAAAGGCAAGAAGAAGGAGATTCTCCAGCCCCAAGAGGAGCAGTTTCCTCTCCCTCCTCCTCCTCCT
>NW_024503163.1:0-549 GCF_017590055.1 Onychostruthus taczanowskii
TAAAAATCTCCCCAAAAATCCCCCCAACAATCCCCCAAAAATTCACAAAAAATCAACAAAAAACCACAAATAAATCCCAAGAAATTTCCTAAAAAAATTTCCCCCAAATCCCCAAGAAATTCCCCCAAAAATCTCCCAAAAATCCCCTAAAAAATCTCAGCAAATTCACAAAAAAAATCTCCTAAAAATCCCAAAAAACTCCAAAAATTCCTCCAAAAAACCCCCAGAACAACGCCCCCAAAAATCTCCTAAAAATCCCAAATAAGTCTCCAAAAATCTTCCAAAAATCCCAAAAAATCTCCCAAAAAATTCCTCCAAAAAAAATAAACACTAAAAAGACTCCTAAAAATAAAAATAACCCAAAAAATTTCAAAAACCTCCTAAAAATCCCCAAAAAATCCCATTAAAATAAAAAAATCCCAAAATATCCCAACAATATCCTCCAACAAATCCCAAAAAATTCCCAAAAAATCCCAACCCCAAAATTCCTAAAAAATCTTTTTAAAATCCAAAATAAACCCACAAAAAATCCCCAAAAAATCAAAATAA
>NW_024503164.1:0-549 GCF_017590055.1 Onychostruthus taczanowskii
AATTTGGGATAAATCCAGGATTTTTTAGCTGCAATTCCGGGATTCAGCCCCAAAAACTGAGAATTTGGGATAAATGCCAGGATTTTCTGAGCTGGAGATCCAAAGTTCATCCCAAAAATTGGGAATTTAGGGTCAATCCCGGGGTTTCTTGAGCCAGAATTCCAGAATTCCTCCCTCTAAATTGGGATTTTGGGGCCAATCCCAGGATTTTTAACCGGAATTCCTCCCCCCTAAATCAGGAATCAGGTCCCAATCCCGGGATTTTCAGCTGGAATTCCAGAATTCCTCCCTCTAAATTGGGATTTTGGGCCCAATCTCGGGATCTTTTAGCTGAAATTCCAGAATTCCCCCCCCCCAATCAGGAATCAGGTCCCAATCCCGGGGTTTTTAACCGGAATTCCCCCCCCAAATCAGGAATTTGGGGCCAATCCCAGGATTTTTAACCAGAATTCCCCCCCCCAATCCGGGATCAGGCCCCGAGCCCAGGATCTTTAACCGGAATTCCATCCCCCCCAGTCCGAGATCAGGCCCCGATCCCGGGTTTCCAGC
>NW_024503165.1:0-557 GCF_017590055.1 Onychostruthus taczanowskii
GAGCTTGGAGAAGGTGATCCTTTAATATCAACCAGCTTTCTTGCGTCTCTCTTTCTCCAGGGCTTTATCCCATGATACTGTATGAGGCAGATCCCAGAGGAGACCAAAGTCTGCTCTCCTGAACTCCAGGGTAGTGAGCTTTCTATGCACCTTCCTTGCTGCCCTGAGGATGTCAAACTCCATTTCATGGTCCTTGCAGTCAAGGCTGCACTCGA
The DNA here is from genome assembly GCF_017590055.1 of Onychostruthus taczanowskii. NCBI lineage: Eukaryota > Metazoa > Chordata > Aves > Passeriformes > Passeridae > Onychostruthus > Onychostruthus taczanowskii. The sequence goes on from NW_024503165.1 coordinate 216, forward strand.
GCTTCACATTTCCCACCAGCCCCTTCTTGTTGGGAAAAAAAGTACAGCATAGCACCTCCTCTTCTTGGCTCCTTCATCAATTGAAGAAAAAAGGTATCATCAGTGCATTCCAGGAAGCTTCTGGATTGTTTGTGTGCTGCTGTGTTGACAGATATTAGGGTGGTTGAAATTCTCCATGAGGAACAACGTTTGTGTATGCTCTTCTCTGTAAGGAGCCTTATCTTCTCTGTCTTCCTGTTCAGACAATCTGTAGCAGACATCCACTATAAAACCGCCTTCCCTTGCCTGCCTTTAATCCTGACCCATTAACTCTCAAGTCAGCTCCTCATCCATCCCCAGGTG
>NW_024503166.1:0-549 GCF_017590055.1 Onychostruthus taczanowskii
GCTGTCCTGGCTGTGTCCCCTCCCAAACACTTGTGGACCCCCAGCACACTCGCTGGTGTGGTGAGGAGCAGAAAAGGCTGTGTAAGAATTGCTCAGCAATATCTAAAAATCTCAATATTATCAACACTGTTTGCATCACAAATCCAAACCATACGTGCTACTATGAAAAAAATTAGGTGCATCTCAGCCAAAACCAGCACAATTTGGTCTTTAGTTGCTATCCCTGAGACTTTTCACTCCTGATTTTCCAAAATCCTTTCTGAAAAACATTGTATTTTTAACTCCCATGACAAGTTCCAGGATGAGTGTAAAGGAAGTTCTTTTTGTTTGCATTAAACCTGCTATCTGATCACTTCATTAGTGTCCCTGGGTTGTCATGGCATGAGAAATAATGGATAAACTTTCCTTACTCAGCCTTTTTGTGCTCGTCATCACTTTGTAGATGGCTGCTGGCGCACAGAATGACTTTCAGCTGCAGTGAGAATTACTGCTTAGCCATTCCTCCCATTAAAACTACTCCACTTCTCTGATCATCCTTCTTTTTACATT
>NW_024503167.1:0-549 GCF_017590055.1 Onychostruthus taczanowskii
CCCCAAATCCTCACCCCAAATACTGGGAGACCCCAAATCCTCACCCCAAGTTCTGGGGGACCCCAAATCCTGGGGGACCCCAAATCCATCTTGGGGGACCCCAAATCCTCACCCCAAATACTGGGGGACCCCAAATCCTCACCCCAAGTTCTGGGGGACCCCAAATCCTGGGGGACCCCAAATCCATCTTGGAGGACCCCAAATCCTCACCCCAAATACTGGGGGACCCCAAATCCATCTTGGGGGACCCCCAAATCCTCACCCTAAATCCTGGGGGACCCCCAAATCCTCACCCCAAATCCTGGGGGACCCCAAATCCTCACCCCAAATCCTGGGGGACCCCAAATCCTCACCCCAAATCCTGGGGGACCCCAAATCCTGGGAATCCCAAATCCTGACCCCAAGCAGGAGGTTCCAAGGGATCGGGTGGATCCCAGTGGCCCCAGTGGATCCCAGCACACCGTGGGCCCCAGCAGATCCCAGTGGATCCCGGTGGATCCCAGCACACCCCAGTACACCCCGGTGGATCCCAGTGTACTCCAGTGGATC
>NW_024503168.1:0-549 GCF_017590055.1 Onychostruthus taczanowskii
TTTTTGGGTAAAAAAGGGAGATTTTTGCGGAAAAGAAAATTATTTTTTGGGGAAAAAGGGGGATTTTTTGGGTAGAAAAAAAGGGAATTTTTTGAGGAAAAAGGAATTTTTTGGGTAAAAAAGGGAGATTTTTGCGGAAAAGAAAATTATTTTTTGGGGAAAAAGGGGGATTTTTTGGGTAGAAAAAAAGGGAATTTTTTGAGGAAAAAGGAATTTTTTGGGTAAAAAAGGGAGATTTTTGCGGAAAAGAAAATTATTTTTTGGGGAAAAAGGGGGATTTTTTGGGTAGAAAAAAAGGGAATTTTTTGAGGAAAAAGGAATTTTTTGGGTAAAAAAGGGAGATTTTTGAGGAAAAGAAATTTAATTTTTGGGGAAAAAAGGAATTTTTTGGGGTAGAAAAAAGGGAGGTTTTTGAGGATAAAAGGGGAATTTTTTGGGTAAAAAAAAAGGGAGATTTTTTGGGAAAAGAAAATTGATATTTTGGAAAAAAAAAGGGCAAATTTTTGGGTAGAAAAAAAGGAATTTTTGAGGAAAAGAAAATTAAATTTT
>NW_024503169.1:0-3163 GCF_017590055.1 Onychostruthus taczanowskii
GACACCCTTCTCCTCAGGGAGAGAGAGTCTCTTTCCTGACCCTGGCAATGAGCTGAGGAGAGAGTATATATATATATATATATATATAATATAATGACATGGCCCTCACCAGACCCTCATGTTCTTCGATCCCACATCATTCATTGCCAGGGTCAGGAGAAGGGACAGGTGTCTTCCCAGCATGGATTACAGTGAACATGGATCACCAGGGCTCTTCCCAGTGTGGGTTCTCCAACTGGGTATGAAGCTGGAGCCAGGCACACAGCTCTCCCTGCAGTTGGGGCATTTGCAGGGCTTCCCTTACCGGTGCTTCCGTAGGTGTCTGGTTAGGTTAGAGCTCTGGGTGAAGCTCTTCCCACACTGGGGACACTCGTAGGGCATCTCCCCAGTGTGGATGCATCGGTGTCTGATGAGGGTGAAGTTGTGCTTGAAGCCCTTCCCACAGTCAGGGCACCAGAATGGCCTCTCCTCTGTGTGGATCCGTTCATGCTTGAGGAGATTGGAGCTGGTGGGAAACATCTTCCCACAAGTGGGGCACTCATAGGGCCTCTCCCCAGCGTGGATCCACACTGGGGACACTCGTAGGGCATCTCCCCAGTGTGGATGCATCGGTGTCTGATGAGGGTGAAGTTTTGCTTGAAGCCCTTCCCACAGTCAGGACATCGGAAGGGCCTCTCCTCTGTGAGAATATGCTCGTGCATGAGGAGATTGGAGCTGCTCCGAAAACTCTTCTGACAGTGGGCACACTGGTAGGGCCTCTCCCCAGTGTGGATGCGTTAGTGGATGACGAGGTCTGAGCTGCATCTGAGGCCCTTCCCACACTCCCCACACTCGTAGGCCCATTCCCCAGTGTGGATCATCTGGTGGCGGATCAGGGTGCTGCTCTGCCTGAAGCTCTTCCCACACTCCAAGCACTTGTAGGCCTTCTCCTGCCCCAAGGGAGGTCTCTGTCCCTGTCACTCTCTTGCCCTCCCCTCTTTTCTCTTTCTTTCCATCTCTCTCGCTGCCTCACATTTGCTTTTCAACAAAATCCACATTGGATTTGGTCTCATTAGCATCTTCATTGGGGCAGAGGCATCTCTTTAACAATTTTCTTAACCAGATTGCAACATTATTTTGGCACAGTGAGTTTAGGGACTGTTCTCTTACACCAAGTGCCTTTGACAACAGTATGGTTCCCTCCTCTGAGGAGGCTGTGGCTCTTTCTTTCCGGAGGAACCCATGGAATCTTGGATGCAGCTTCCTCTAAGCAATTTGTGGGAGAACTGATGAGGAAAATGGATGTTGTAGGAGGCCAGTGTAAAGAAAATATTTTGTTGTCCTTCCTTGAATAGTTTGTTAATATCACTGGAGGCAAGAGAGTAAATGATACCAATGAGACTGACAAGGTTCATTCACCCCAAGGTTAAGAACACAAGGCTGCTAAAAGTCCCACAAGAAGCCCAGCTCAAGCAGCTGAATTCCTGAATGACTCCCAAATTCACAGGCTTGAGGTGTTTGCCAAATGTGAGAATCATTATTCTCTTTGTCCTTGTCACCTTTGTGACAGTTACACAGAGTTTTCCCTCCTTTTTAATAACATGTATTGGGTAGAATTTACACTTTTCTTTTTTTGGAACCTGCCAGTAGCTGAGTTGGAGCTGTGCAGGAATGGGTGGAACTTGGAATTTCCACATCATTGTTTCTATTGTTGGTTTATTCATGATTGGGATTGGTTTGTGTTTTCATCACCTGCGACTTGTTGAAAAATCAAAGATTCATGAAAGTGATTTATGCAGAGTTAAGTTTGATTTCTGCCAAGTTTATTTTGTCCAGTACCCAGGGGATGCTCGAGGGGTCTCTGTGCCTCTCGCCCTGGGGGATGCTCTGGAGGGGCTATGGGGGGTTGTCCCTGTCCCTGTCACCCCAGGCCATTCCCCAGGGGGGCTCCCTGTCCTTGTCACTCCTGGCCATACCCCAGGGGGTCTCCATCATTCTCACCCCAGGGAATGCCTGGGGGTCTCCCTCCCTCTCACCCTGTGCCAGGGGGTGCTCGGGGCAGTATCTGTCCCTCTCAGCCCAGGGGATGCTCGGGGGTCTCTGTCCCATCACTCTGGGGGATGCTCAGTGGGTGTCCACCCCTCTGGCCTCAGGGAATGCTTGTGCAGGGCTGGGGACCAGGGGCGCTGTGTCCCTCTCACCGCTGAGGGCACTCGGGGCTGGGGGGGGCTCTCCAACCTTCTCATCCCTGGGGAGGCCAGGGGGGTCTCTGTCCCTCTCAGCTCTGGTGTGACCCCACCCAAACATCATTGGAGTCAGAGGGACAGAGACACCCCCAAACCCCCAGAAGGGCCAAACCTGGGATTTGGTTTTGGCCTGAGGATTTTCGAATCGGGGCTGGGGTTGGAGTTAGGGCTGAGATTTGGATTAGAGCTGGGATTGGGGTTAAGGCTAGACATAGGATTGGCTTTAGGGCTGGGGCTGGGATTGGGTCTGGGGCTAGATGAGTCTGGGACTGGAATGAGATTAAATACAGAACTGTGAGTGTATCTAAATGTGGAGTGAGATTGAGACCCGGATCAGGGTCAGGTTTGGGACTGAGCTCACCCAGAGAGGGACAGGGGGGATGTCACTGCAGGATGTCCCTGGCATCGTCCCAGCCCTCCTCAGGCACCTCCAAACATGGGGGGCAGCTGGGTGCTCCAAGATCCAGGTGCTCCCAAGCTGCCCCTCAATACTATGCGAGCATTCCATGAGGGCAGCCCTGACTGTGACCCTTGGGGCTCTGGGATTAGCCCTCACATCCCTGTGGGAGCAGCTACAGACAGGACAAGAGATTTTTTTCCCCCTCTCTTTCCTGTGGAAGAGTGAAGCCTGGCTGCCCTTTTTTTCTGGTGCCTTCTCCTCTCCTCAGCTGAGGATGTCAAACTCACCAGGAGCAGGAAAATCCCCGTTTCCTGTTTCCTCGTGGCTGCAGACTGGAGCATCCACTCAGAGTGAAGAACTTTCTGACAGCATTGCTGAATTGACACCAGGAGGTGGTTTGTGAGAAAGGGAGGAAAATGTGTTTTGATAGGAAATTAAAATTGCAAAATTATTTCTTTCTGTCACATTCCTTTTCAGTCAGTTCCAGTTCTGTTTTCAAAGTGCCACCTTCTCAGCTGATTGTGTTTGTGTCCTCCTT
>NW_024503169.1:3434-14343 GCF_017590055.1 Onychostruthus taczanowskii
GGAGCAGGAGCAGGAGCGGGAGAATCCCGGCGCTGGCAGCGCCCGCACGCTGAGCCTGCAGCACCCCCGGCGCGGGAGCATCGCCCCCAGCCCCGAGCCGCAGGTCAGGGGGAGGCCGAGCTCGCCCCGACTCTGCCGAGGGGTCTCCGGGAGGATTTTTTTGGAGAGTGTTCAGAGCCGGTGGATCCCAGCCTCGAGCCCCGGATATCTCCGGGCTCCCTAAGAGGAATTTTTCGGGGGGAGAGGAGCTGCGATTGCCCCTTGGGAGGGTCCCGGGCGTCCCCGTGGGGATGGACTGATACTGACAGGGTGGGACATTGGTTTTGGGGATCCCCGTGAGAGGTGGGGCTGTGGAATGGGGGACCCCCGGGGCGGGGAGAGGGGAAGGGGCCATACCGGAGCCGGGGGACCCCCGGCAGCCCGGAGATGAGACGGGGACGGGACCCCTGACCCTGACAGAGCCGTGTTCTGGGGTGACTTCATGATCCATTGGTCTACTTAGCCCAGAAATGAATTCTGCACCTTTAAGGCTGGTTCTGAGAGTGAAGGGGGGAAAGAAGAAATGTGCAGTTTGTTTTCAGAATCTGCACTCACTCCTCTACATTCTGGCTCCTGGACTGTTGTGATGCCTTTAAGGAGCTGGAACAGAGCTAGAGGAAGTTAAGAGGAATAAAGTGGTGTCCTAGGTTACAATATAAAGATGTATTTTATTCCCATCCTCAAGAGCTGTTGAAACCAGGAGGGGCACTGTTTTTTCCTTATCTCCTGTTAATGGGCCCATCAATGCCTTGCCAGGTGACTCAGAGATAACTCCCTCCAGGAGCCATTCCTGTTTCCTGGGCAATCAAGGACCCACAGCATGACTCAGAATGATATCAGCCCATTGTGAGATGCTCTGCCCAGGTAGCAGAGGTGCTAAGCATCCCCCACCTGGATATAATCTGGGTTTTGGGACAGAACAAGCTGCCCTTACCCCCTGGTTTCTAGAGGACAAGAGCTACCAGATCTTTTCTATGTGATCACTGCTTCAACAAGACCATTTCATCTGGCATGCTACCACCACCCTAACTAGCAGGGTGTCAGGTTGTATTCTCACTCTGTCAGTGCTTTTTTCTTTTGCATTATTGCAGCTATTTTGGGGTTTTTTTCCCTTTTCCTAATACATTGTATTTCTGACTTGGAGTGTCTCACTGGTTTTGCTTCCAAACCAGAACATATATGTAATAAAATAATCAAATTTATAACTATGTAATTACAAACTCATAATGTGAAATAAGGGTGACAATGGTAACATGTCAGCTTTGGCTGCTCACTGTGATACTAAATGCCCTACAGAAAAGAACTGGCCAAGACCCAAATGCCGAATTTGCAAATACAGCCATGGACAGAGAGACTTGGACTGCCTGGGAAATTGTTCTGGGTGTGATGGCCCCTGGCAGGGCCAGCCCAGAGGCTGCAGGGCTGGACCTTCATGCCTTGGAATTAGTTAAGAAAAATCAGAAGCAAATAAGAGTTATCAGTACTGAAAAAGGAATTCAGAATATCAAGGAGAAATTAAAGGAATTGTGTTAAACAACAGTGAACAAGATTGGATTATTAAACTACAGGGTAGCATAATTTTTCATATCGTCAGGTTTTAAAACAACTGGGGAAAAAGGACATCCATCTCAAATTGCTGCTTTTGGTAGAGATAAAGGGTATGGATCCAGCAGTCCTAATAAAGGAGCTAGAGTGTGGCTCCAGATGCCAAAAGGCCCTCCTGAGACGGGTGAAAGAACAGCTCCTGGGAAAGACAACACTGTTTGAATCCTGAACCCTGGGCAGGAGCAATGGGAATATGTCCCTGCAGCCATGTGTTCTGTGTGAGAACAAGGAGATAATGCAGGAGATTGTTTTACACATCCTGCCAGACCAAATCTCCCTGTTTGCCCCAACGGCCCCTTTGGAAAATGCTCTGATCCATGGGGCTCCATGTGAAGGCTGCTGTGACACTGAAGGACTTGCAGACAAATTCCATCCAGGAGCCTGGATGCCCTCAGGGACTGGGAACCGGTCCCCTTCCAGCCAAAGGGGAAAGGGCCCCACCAAGCCTTGTTAGCCACAGACACCGTGCTAAAGCTGAACAGCAGAGGACTTGGGGGCATTTTTCTGGAATTAAAAAGGTGCCAGCTGTACGGACAATTGTTCATAAGAATTATTGTTCTTATCCTGAATGAGACTGAGGGAAAAGACTGAGTCACCTTGAGAGTCAGCCAGAATCTTTGTTTGCCACAAACACCTCTAGTGTTTTACCAAGGGATTAGTCATCAACATTTACTGATTAGTTCTGAAAATGTCAAGATCAGGGTAGCCAAAGTACTCCATGTCACAAATTGCTGGGTTTGTTCTCAGCTGAAGTTGGGAGGAATGGGGTTCCTTTGGAGGGCCCACCCTGTGGGCTGGCCAGAACTCTGTCCATGGGCTCTGACTCGGAGCTGTCAATGAAGGGACAGTTCAAGAAAACACAGGAATACAATGATCCGTTTGACAGGATTCACTAAGATTTCCCTTCAGGAGAAACCCATGGGACAGGAATGTTGCACTGCTATCAGTGCTGGGTTTGAAGGCCAACAGTCAGGAATCACCTTGACAGAAAAGGCAGTAGAAGAGTGGCAGCAAGAAGAAAAATTTTCTTGGTAGGTTGGCTTCATGACTGCCAAATTGGAGGCTGCTGTGAAATGCATTTGTGGCAGTGTCTGTCATCATTGCAGTGTGAGCACTTGGTGTGTTATGATTCCATGTTAGAGTTGTTGTGACACTGTGCTGGAAATGGGGTACTGAGACTTGTATAAAAAGAGACAAAGTCTCAAGAAAAAAGGCGTGTTTGATAAAGAACACAGCATAGCAACTAATTAGGGTCGTTTTAAAAGGAATGTGAATTATAGCTCTGAGTAATGAACTTGAACAGCACTAAACTGAAGAACAAGCTGCAATGCCTTTATGCCTAATTCCTAAATCTAAACTAAGTTATTCAAAGAATTGTTATGAAGTTTGTAGTACATCTGCAGGTTAAAGGACCAATTGAAGTCCTGCGTCCTCAACACCAGGCCCTGTCTGAGGCCTAAACACCAGGCCATGAACAAAAGCTGACCTGTAGATGAACCTTCCAACCAAAGGTTATATTTGTATCTACTCATTAATTAATCACTATGAGCAATATGATCGCTGGATATGTTCATTGGATAAATGTGGATTTACCCTTCTCTATTTAAAAATCAGACAAGGCTCCATCTGGCCTTGTTTGGGGCTGTAGGATCAAAGTCACCTCCCTTGGTTCCTCCTGGGGCCCTGGCCAGGCTTTGGGAGGAACCCAAGAGGAGGATGAAAGCAGATGTTCCTGCACTAGAAGTGCTGTCAGTTTGTTCATTCAGCACTGTCAGAGCTGGGCCCTCTCACAGCGGGGTTGGAGCCTCACCTGTGGCTGGAGGCACCTGCAGGAATTCCCAGTGTCCAGGAGTGGCTCTGCAGCCCTTGGCTGTGACAGCTTCCCCCAGCTGCTGTGTGGATCTGGGGGATGGTAAAGCCTGAGGGGAACTGGTGCTGGATCTTTCTTAAGCACTGCTGCAATCTTTGGTGGTGATTGCTGAGCTGCTCCTTTTGTAAATATTTTCTAATAATTATGTGCTTTACTTTTCTAATTTTTTGCAGATTTACCTTATATAAATGACACAATTCCTTCAGTTGGTGTCTGTGTCTTTGGTGCTGACCCTGCCCACTGGCAAAACTGACCCTGTGGGCTCCACAGAACCAAGGGGCCCTTGTGACACTGCAGGGCCACCTGTAACCAGGGGACCATGGTGACCCTGTGGGGCTCCATGGAACCAAGGGGCCATTGTGACACTGTGGGGCCTCATGGAACCATGGAGTCCATTCTGACACTGTGGGGACTTGTGGGTCAAGGAATAATATTTTAAAGAGCATTGCTGCAATGCTAATCCCTACTGTCAATTCTGCAGAGAGGAAGGATAAAGTTTATAATTGCTGTATATTAAGATTGTGAAAATGTTGAAAATAGAGATAATAATGAGGTTCAGCACAGACCATTCAGCCTCTGATGGGCACTGGCCACCAACAAGCAAAACCTGACCCAGACCTGAGTCCCCTGAAGGCCCCAGTGAGACCCTGATCTCATCCCACTGAGTCCTGGGAGAATAAGGAACACAAGGAGCCTCTTGAGAGTCCTGAGAGTGACTCTGGAGGGGAGCAAAGCCTTGCTGCCCTGCGCTCAGGAGATGCCCTTTGCTGGTAGAGATGCTGTGCTGGAGCCCAGCTGTGTCCCAGCAGTGCCCATGGCCTCTCCCTGCCTGAGGGCACAGCACGGACACGCAGCAGGACAGTGACCAAGCTGCCAGAGCACTCCGGCCTCGCCCCCATAGCAGGGCTGGGAAGGGGAGTGTGGAGCTGGGAGGAGCAGATGTGGGAAGAGGCAGGGCCATTGTCCCTGGCCCTGCTGCTGTGCTGGGAGCCTCTTCCCTCCACCTCTGCTCACAGGCACTGCCTCTGCAGAGCCAGAGAAGGGCTGAGGAAATGCCTTGGACACACAAGCCAGGGAAAACACTCGATTTTATTGAAAAGAACTGGGAACAAGCCTCCTGAAATTCTTTGTCTTACACAAGAAAAGTAGATGGTCATGTAGAAATGCTCAGAGTAGTAATACAGTATTTTAGAAAAAATACTATAACACTAGAAAAAATTAAGGAAAGATTCCAATGAACAAATGGACAAATAGGGGAAAAAAAGGCCAGGATTGTAAAGAGTTACATTCTGGAGGGTCTGAGCGGAAAAAAATAGGATTTATTGCTTCTGAAGAGATACAGTCATCATTTTTCTCAGGGCATCTTTGAGCTCCAGGTTCCTCAGGCTGTAGATGAGGGGGTTCAGGGCTGGAGGTACCACCGAGTACAAAACAGAGACTGACAGATCCAGGGATGGGGATGAGATGGAGGGAGGCTTAAAGTGAGCAAAGATAACAGTGTTGACAAACAAGGAGACCACGGCCAGGTGAGGGAGGCAGGTAGAAAAGGCTTTGTGTCGTCCCTGCTCAGAGGGAATCATCAGCACAGCCCTGATGATCTGCACATAGGAGAAAACAATGAACACAAAACAGCCAAATACCAAACACACGCTAACTGCAATGAGACCAAGTTCCCTGAGGTAGGAGGAGCAGGAGAGCTTGAGGATCTGTGGGATATCACAGAAGAACTGGCCCAGGGCATTGCCCTGGCACAGAGACAGGGAAAATGTATTGGCTGTGTGCATGAGAGCATTGAGAAAGGCACTGGCCCAGGCAGCTGCTGCCATGTGGGCACAAGCTCTGCTGCCCAGGAGGGTCCTGTAGTGCAGGGGTTTGCAGATGGACACGTAGCGGTCGTAGCACATGATGGTCAGGAGTGAATACCCAGCTGTGATAAAGAACAGAAAGAAGAAGAGCTGAGCAGCACATCCTGTGTAGGAGATGTTGCTGGTGTGCCAGAGGGAATTGTGCATGGCTTTGGGGACAGTGGTGCAGATGGAGCCCAGGTTGCTGAGGGCCAGGTTGAGCAGGAAGAAGAACATGGGCATGTGCAGGTGCTGGCCGCAGGCTACGGCGCTGATGATGAGGCCGTTGCCCAGGAGGGCAGCCAGGGAGATGCCCAGCAAGAGGCAGAAGTGCAGGAGATGCAGCTGCCGCGTGTCTGCCAATGCCAGCAGGAGGAAGTGGCTGATGGAGCTGCTGTTGCACATTTGCTGGGGCTGCCCATGGGGACATGTGCATGGAGAAAGGACAGTGAAGAGTTAGAAAAGACACCTGTAAGCAAAATCAAAGCCATTTCCAATATGCCCTCTTCTGTAACACATAAACACGGTCTTGAGTTTTTTGGAGTTATGATGTTGTCTTTATAAGCTCCCCCATACCTCTTGTGGGATTCTTGGATATCAGAAGCTCTCAGCAATTTTTCTGTACATCATTCTGTGATGCAAAATGGAAACTGGGGGGAGAATGTCTGTCACTTCATTGTGTTTGGAGTTTCTCTGGGCTTTTATTTTTCTCAAATGTGGGAGGTTCACACTCCCAAGTTTTCCTTAAAAATCCTCAGGTACTGCTGAGAGCAGATGGATCCACCACAGCCCAGCTCCACATTTGTAGCCAAGGACTCACATTGCTCATTTTATCAACCCAACAGCATTTTCAGTGTCAGAACACTTCTGCCTTTCCCCATCCATCTTAGAACTCAGAGATGCTCTATGACAGGTTTGCACCCTGGGCTGAAGCTCCCAGCTTGGACTGAAATCTCAGGGAGAATTCCAAGTGTCCTTATGCTGGCATTGGATGAAGGGAGATGCAGCTCCTTGCCTGGCTGCACTGACAGCATTGCCCAGAGCCGGGCACTGGGCACAGCGTCACCCTGAGCCAGCTGTGCCCCCTGCCAGAGCCCCCAGGGCCGGGCAGCTGCTGCCAGCCCTGTGCTCTGCAGAGGGAACTGGTCCCGGGGCTGCAGAGCTGCCCCACGGCTCTGCTGCAGCTCTGCCTGCACAGGAGGGGCTGCACGCCTTGGAGCCCTGGCCCTGAGGGCAGAGGCTTGGCTGGGGGACAGGAGGGAAGGGGCTTGTTCAGAGGGAGGGGCTGCACTGGAGGGGACACATCTCTCAACTCTCCCTACCACAGCATTGATGGGTCTTGTTTTCTCTCCTCCCCTGATCTTTTCTCTGCTTCCTGGAGATTTTCCTCCTGCAGGTGTTTCCCTGTGCCTGATCTCTCCCTGCCAGCACTCACAGACCCCAAATCTCTGTGCACTCTCCTTGGCCTGACAGAACCCTGCTTGTTTGCAGGGCACTGGCTGGGGCAGGTTCTGTTTGCAGCCAGGAGAAAGGACAGCTCAGACTGATCCTGATGGGTCCAGCAAAGGTGATGCTGGTGCTGTCCATGGGCAGAGTGGCTGAAGACACATTAGGGATCTCCTGCAAACGTAGTGATCACTAAAAGTAACAATTTGTATTTCTCAGGCACTTGTCAAAATTAATAATAATAATTCATAATCAACCTTTAAGATTTATCTCCCCTCCCTGCCATTCTTCAATAATATGAAATTGAATATAAAGTCTTAGAAATTTTCCTCATATTTATTAAAATCCTTGTCCTGGAAATATACTATGACTGATCAGAACCCTTCAGCATGTCAGAGCTTCATGAGCATTTCTCCTCCCCTACACCACAAATACTCAGAGTTGTACTCACAGGGTCTGCAGGCATTGGGATGCTCCAGCTTTAGGAGATGGCTCCAGGAGCTGCAGCTGCATTGTCCTGCAGCCAGAGGTTCCTGTGCCAAGGGCTGGCAGTGATTCTGCCCCAGGCACTTCTCAGCACCTTCCCAGCCATGACTGATTGAAGCTCTCTGTGCCTCTGGGCTGTGCCCGGGCTGGCTGCAGGCAGTGCCCCAGCCCTGCTGGGCTTGAGGTGTCTTCTTCAAGAGAAAAACTGAGACCTGTCCTGTTGCCTTCCTTTCCCTGTTGGTCTTCGGTGCCCGCCTGAGCTCTGAGACTCTGGGGCCCAGGGCAGTTGTTCCGCCACAGGCCCCTGGACCGAATGCCAGCCCTTTGCCATGGAAAACAAAACTGCTCAGCCCAGTTTCCTGATGTCAGTTTGCCAAAGGCACTTGGCACTGCCAGAGCAGCCTGAGTTGTAGGTGCTGGCAGCCTGGATCTGGGAGGTGTCGTGCACTGTTCAGAATTTTAGGAGGTGGCAGGCCACGGGGGGCCACAGGACCCTGGGCTGGATGCAGGCTTATGGACATGAATGCCAGCCCTTTTTCATGGGAAACAAAACTGACCAGCCCAGTTTCCTGATGTCAGTTTGCAGGAGGCAATTAGCACTGCCAGGTGAGCCCAAGTTAGAGGTGGTACCAGGTTGCCTCTGGGAGACATCCTGTGCTGTTTGGAATTTTAGGAGGCGGCAGTCCAGTCTGGGTCACAGGCCCCTGGACATGAACACCAGTGGAGGAAAGCTCTAATGTTAAAAGCATCACCCAGGCAATGCTCTTTTGACAGGTTCTGCCCTGAGCTGTCTTTAAGAAGATCTGAAAGGTTCAATGCCACCAGCACAAGCTCCTGCAATGGCTGCTCGCCATCAGAGCAGGGCTGTCAGCTGTGAAACAAGTGCTGCCACAAGCAGCAGCTCACCCAGGGCAGCAAATCAGGAGCTGACAAGGAGCTGATCTGAAGGCCAAACCTCCTTAGCTCCTTCTAAAAGAGCTGAAACACTTCCTCATTCCAGTGTGGTGCAATGCTGGGCACCACAGCTCCAGGTGAGAACTGGACACAAGTTTGCTCCCACTGAGTGCTGTGATGGTTTCTGCAGGAGCTGGGGGCTCCTGTGCGTGCCGGCCACAATGAGGAGAGAAGGAGCCAAGTGCACTGACACTGGAGAAGTGAAGTTTCACAGCCTTTTCTAGGATATTTTAGAAAGATCTAAGAGAATATTATGGCATGGAGTAGCTCCCTAATTTTGTCTCCAGAGAAATCCCCTAAGGGCACATTCACTCTGATGGTGATGGCAACCCCAGAAGCTCACGGACTAGTTTTCCCTGCAACATGCCACCCTGCCTGGGCTTTACTAGGCCAGGACTAGACCCATAGCTAAGCAAACACATGCAGCCAGGTGACATAAGAGTTTTCCTTTCAGAAAACCTAATGAACACATTCCCATGCTGTTTCTTCTGTAACATCAGAAGCTGGCAACCATGAGGACTTTGCTGGCAAAAGGTTTCAGTTTTCACTGGGCCCAGAAGTGTTTTTCCGTAAGGCAAAGCAACTGGAAAAGTGAAGTTAAAAACTTCAAATGACTATGAAAGGAAACTATGGAATAAATTCTGGAAAGGCAGCATTGTCAATGATCATGCAGCCCACCAACAGCTGGCGCTGCATCCAGAATTGCTTCTTCCAGCTCTGCAGGAATTCATTAGAGCGGCAAGCACTGGTCCATGATGAACAAATGATCCCCTAGCTCTGGGCTGAATGGCACCCAGGCTGCGGTACAGATTTGAGGAACCCTTGTCACTTGTTATTGGCCTCCCAGTGCACTCATCCTTCTGCAAACAAGGTACAAACAACACAGCTGGGCTGCTGTTCTGGGTAAATATACATACAGATGACTTTTCCAAAGCAGTGCATCTTTTCCCAGTGAAAGACACAAATTCTTCTTACCTATGAAATTGTGAGCGAAGACACCTGTGAGCCAGATCTGTGTGAGACTGCAAAGGAGCAAAGCATTGGGGTTTGGGCACACTTCTCTTTGTTTCTTTGCTCCGGCCTTTTCTGAGCACAGAACACACCTAGGTAGAAAGCTTTTGACTAGTCAGGACCTTTTGGAACCATTGTCCCCCAAATAGGTCAACAGGTGGCCCCCTTGTAATGCCAAGTAACAAAGAGCAGCACAAATGACACAAAGAAAACATGGCCAAAGAGGAAGAGGAGAGGCCCAGTGAGGAGGAAAGGATGTTGTGAGACTCTGGCACATTGAGTGAGCTGCACTCCCATAATCTCTAGGCTAGCAGGTCCTGGTCTCACATTCTCCTCTTGATTTATTTAAATTTATTTATTTACTTTTTTCATCATCAAAATAAAATATAGACAATGAAAAATATGTCATCAAAATTTAAAGGTAGAATCAAAACACATTTATTCAAAATCCCCTCTAAAAATTAGAACATATGTACATCTCTAACTATGAATCCTAACATATAAATCCTATTCTTCAAACACTCTTCCTACAGGAAGCAGCTTCTTCGTGAGTTGCAGAAAAGAGAGCTCTTCTGTACAGCAGGCAAGGACTTTGTCGGTAGGAGAACATGGGAATTGTCCAGAGGAAACTTCTCAGCAAGACTGTAACCAGTCCGATCTGCAAAATGGAGACACAAAGTTTAACAGAGGCCACAGTGCAAACCTAAAGCAGCTAAAGCTCCTTATTTCATGGGACAGAGTTCCTGCGAAGTTCTAAACAGCTGCACAGGGAAACATGCTCCTGCTGGCAGGCACTTGAGGCAGGCCAGGGGAAAACCCTGACCCACTTCCACAGGGCTGCCACAGGAACAGCCTGGCCTCTGGGCTGCCCTGGGACAGCAGGGAGCCCCAAGCCCTGTGCTCTCCAGGAATGGCTCAGCTGCACATGCAGCTTCCTGCTCCTCTCCCTGGCCCACAGCTGAGCAGCCCTCCAGCTGCACGGGGCACTGGCAGCAGCACAGCTCATTGCAGGGGCACATGCAGGGCACAGCTGTTCCCTGGCAATGTGCCCAGGCTCTCTGGGCTGCCACAAGACCCTTCCTCCCACCAGAGACTGGCCCAGCTCCCCCCTCACCTCTGTGTGAGCCTGAGCCTGACAAACCATGTGTGCTTCACCTTGTCCTCAGTCTGGAGTTGCTTCAGGCCCCCCAAGCGGGGCTGCTCCACTTCTGCCAGCACGATGTCCCTGGGCTTGGACAAACAGTTTTCTGCTAGGAGAGCCCTGCACACTGTTCCACACATCTTTCATAAAGGCCCAAACCAACGCCAAACTCTCTGTCTACAGCAGCTTTTCACAAAGGGCTGCAGAAACCCAGGGCAGCTGCAAGCAAGTGTCGGAAGGCTCTTGTCTTGTTCCTGCCAGCAGAATTCTCTATGATCTTATGCAGTTTTATTCAGATGTAACAGGAGAGCTGAGGTTTTTTATTAAAATATTCCATGATGAGTAACAAGCCTTGGGAGCATGAGGTACAGAACTGATATGCAAAAGCATGAGCATGTCCTCCAAAGTGACCAGTTTAATTTTCAATTTTATTACTCCTGTATTTACTCCACACTAATAAGGAAAAACAAGCTTTGCTTGGAGGCAAAACAGGCCTGGGATACACTGGGGTCC
>NW_024503170.1:0-549 GCF_017590055.1 Onychostruthus taczanowskii
ATTCCGAGCCGAGCAGCGGGAAGAGATAAAACAACGAACGTCTGAAGCATTGAACAGCTTTGTCAAGAAGAGCTATGGTGACTTCCTGGCTTGTACTGCAGGAACCCTGGATGTTCAGAAACCCAGCTCAAAGGCTTCCGTCCCAGGAAGAGCCCGAGAGGGTTCTCATGCAGCAATTCAGCTCTACGTGGTCAACACCGGGGGCCCAGCAGACACAGCTTCCCTTCCTCAGTGGAAAACGGGGCTCGTGTCTGATAACACAACGTGGTGCGTTATCGACCGTGGCTTTGAGCTGATCCCAGTGTGGGACGTCATCCTGTGCAATCACTGCAGGGATTTTAAGTCTGTTGGTCAGATGAGCAGAGCCCTCAGGGCTGCGTACAAAGCGCTGACGAATCAGAGCATTGGCACCGTTTTTGGAGAGGAGCTGGGCAGTGCAGTGCAAGAGGCCAGAGATTTCATGGGGACTGTGAAGACCTGGCAGGTGATCGTGGATGAAGAGAAGCTGCTCATGCTAATGGGGCTAAAAGATTATCTGAGTGCAAAAAC
>NW_024503171.1:0-548 GCF_017590055.1 Onychostruthus taczanowskii
TGGGGAAATTTGGGACTTTTGGGGGGATTTTGGAGAAAATCTGGGGTTTTGGGGAGGAGTTTGGGTGTTTTTGGGGGATATTTGGGATTTTGGGGAGGAATTTGGGGTTCTGGGGAGATTTTGATGGAAATTTAGGATTTTTGGGGAGGAGTTTGGGGGTTTTAGGGGACATTTTGGGGAGATTTTGGGGGTATATTTGGGAATTTGGGGGGATTTTGGGGAAATTTGGGACTTTTGGGAGGAAATTTAGGATTTTTGGGGGGATTTTGGGGAAAATTTAGGATTTTTGGGGATGAGTTTGGGGTTTTGGGGGGATATTTGGGATTTTGGGGAGGAGTTTGGGGGGATTTGGGGAATTTTTGGGGGATATTTGGGGGTTTGGGGAGGAATTTGAGGGGAATTTGGGGAAATTTGGGGGAAATTTGGGACTTTTGGGGGGAAATTTAGGATTTTTGGGTGGGTTTTGGGGGAAATTTGGGATTTTGGGAAGGAATTTGAGGGGATTTGGGGGGAAATTTGGAATTTTTGGGGAGGAGTTTGGGATTTTG
>NW_024503172.1:0-548 GCF_017590055.1 Onychostruthus taczanowskii
AGGTGAGGTAACAGGTGATGTCACACATGTGAGACACACACGTAACACACACAGGTGAGATAGACAGGTGAGGTCACGCAGGTGAGCCACACAGGTGAGGTCACACAGGTGACATCACAGGTGACCTCACACACACAGGTGGCATCGCACATACAGGTGAGACCCACAGGTGAGATCACAGGTGACCCCACACGTGACGTCACACACCCCCAGAGGTGACCCCACAGGTGAGACCCACACAGGTGACCCCAGAGGTGACCTGACACACCCACACAGGTGACATCACACACCCACAGGTGACCCCCCCCCCCAGACACAGGTGACACCCAGAGGTGACACCCCCACCCCCCCCACACACTGGGAGGGGCACAGGTGGCACAGGCACAGGTGTTTAAGGCCATTTTGGGGTGGAGTTTTGATGATTTCGGGTGTGCCAGGTGTGCCAGGTGTGCCAGGCGTGCCCGTCTCACCTGTCCTTGCCGTTGGGCAGCAGCAGGTGGCTCTGGGGTAATTTTGGGGTGGATTTTGTGCCATTTTGGGGTGGATTT
>NW_024503173.1:0-548 GCF_017590055.1 Onychostruthus taczanowskii
GGGGGCACTCGGAGAGGGGGGTGGCACCGTCAGGAATACGAGCAGCACCAGCAGCACCAGTGTTATAGGATTTGGCACAGAAATAGACGGCGGAATCCTCGTCCTTGAGGCTGTTCATGGTCAGCGTCACCGAGCTCTGCCCGTTGTCGCTCGTCATCGTGAACCGCCCTTGCACCGACGGCGCGTAGAATGTTTTGCCGCTCCTTCTGCTGATCGTTGAGACGAATTCCAATTCCAGCCCCTGCCCGGGTCTCTGGCGGAACCAACCCATCCCGAAACTGCCAAAACTGAACCCAGACCCTCTGCAGAGGAGGCGCAGGGACCCCCCGGGGGGCTGGAGGTCCCCCCCGGACGTCAGCAGGGTCACGGCCACTCTCCAATTCCCAAACCATAGCCAGTTTTGCCCCAATCTCCCCTGGTTTGGTCCCAAATCTCCACCAGAGGTTTCCTGTATCCTAAAGTGCCCTGAACCCTGCAATTAACCCCCATCCACTCATTAATTAATTGTACACTCCTGCCAAACGCCCAGGCTCTGCCACACCCAGATC
>NW_024503174.1:0-532 GCF_017590055.1 Onychostruthus taczanowskii
CCAGCTCCCTCAGCTGCTCCTCAAAAGTCTTGTTATCCAGATCCTTCACCAGCTTTTTTGTCCTTCTCTGGCTGCATCTGCCCTTCTTTGGACATTAAATTTGGATTTTAAACCTAAATATTTAAATAATCTATTTGCTTTCTCTTTAATTTTGTTTCCTCCCAGTCTCTATTTCTAGTATTTTCAAGTAAATTTCCTAAATTGCAAGTTTTTTCTTTCACAAAACATCACCATAGGGATAGTAAACGTAATTTTCCTGATATATTAGAGATGTTCAAAAGTTATGAAATGCTCATGTATGCATTAATGCATCCCTTTTAATTTACAGAATTATGGACAAATTCAATGGCTATCATAAGTGTCTACTTTACATCTTATTCTCTCACACACAAAAGACCCCCAGAGAAACATTAATAGGGGCTGATTTGTACTGCAATATGTGAATATGTACTAGCCACCTATTAGTAATTACCAATTTCCAATATTTTAAGACCTTATATCATCTCACATGAACAAAAGAGCAGCTTTCCAG
>NW_024503175.1:0-534 GCF_017590055.1 Onychostruthus taczanowskii
AGGGCAGTGAAGAGGAAGTTGAGACCCAGATGGGAAGGGTGAGGAGATGCCTTTAATTTTAGGCTGAAATCCTAAGATAAAGAGAAGCTTTGCTCTTGAACAGCTCATCTTTCAGACAGTACCCCACAAACGGACAGCTCGGGGAAAAAAAGCTTGTGGAAAATGGGAGGAACTTAATGATTGCAGATTTCCTTGGGTGGCTATTTGTGGAGGGAGCCACGAATGAACTGTTTTCTTGTGGAGAAGTCCCCATAACTTTAACAAGACGGACTTCTCTCTCAAAGTGAAAGGAAGAAAGACTGTTCTAGAGGTAGTAAACTGACTGAAATTTTAGGTTTTGTCACTTTGTATTGTCAGTAGGTAAAGAAAAGCTGTAGGGGAAAGAGGAATTTTCTGAAGGTTTTCTTTTAATTCTTAGTAGTCCTTCATTTTAGTTGCTGTTAAATAAATATAATAACTATATATAAATAGGAATAAATATTTAAAAAATAATAGGATAAATAATAAATAAATAATTTCTTAATACTTAATAAT
>NW_024503176.1:0-548 GCF_017590055.1 Onychostruthus taczanowskii
TCCCCCAAAAATTCCCAATTTTCCCTCTTAAAATGCCCCCAAATTCCCAAATTTTCTCCAAAATTCCCCCAAAATTCCAAATTTCCCCCAAAAATCCCCAAAAAATCCCAATTTTCCCCCAAAAATCCCCAATTTTCTCTCCCAAAATGCCTTAGAATGCCCCCAAATTGCCCAAATTTCCCCCCAAAATTCCCAAATTTCCCCCCAAAATTCCCAAATTGCCCCCCAAAATTTCCCTTTTCTCCTTTTCTGTCCTATCTGTACCCTCTTGGGTCTAGAAAGGAGTAACTCTTCAGTCAAATTCCCAAATTTCCCCCCAAATTCCCAAATTTCCCCCCAAATTCCCAAATTTCCCCCAAATTGGCAGAGCTGTTCCCGGTGCAGATGGAGGGCGTGAAGCTCACGGTGAACAAAGGGCTCAGCAACCACTTCCAGGTGAGAGTTCCCAAATTTTGGGGGAATTTTGGGAATTTTTGGGGAATTTTGGGAATGAAAGAAAAATTTTTGTGGTTTTTGGGGATTTTTTAATGGAATTTTTGGGGTTTTTT
>NW_024503177.1:0-548 GCF_017590055.1 Onychostruthus taczanowskii
AATTTGGGGGGATTTGAGGGAGGATTTTGGAGGGTTTGGGGGAAATTAGGATTTTTGGGGGGTTTGAGGGAGGATTTGGGGGAAATCTGGGGTTTTGAGGGGGGTTGGGGGAATTTGGGGTTTTGTGGCGGAAATTTTGGATTTTGGGGGGATTTGGGAGGAAATTCAGGATTTTGAGGGATTTTGGGGGGAAGTTATGATTTTGGGGGTTTGGGGGGATTTTGGGAGAAAATTTAATATTTTGGGGGGAAATTTAGGATTTTAGGGGGATTTTGGGGTCAATTTTTGGGGGATTTGAGATTTTTGGGGTGGAATTTTGGGGTATTTTTGGGATGGAATTTTTGGGATGGAATTTTTGGGGATTTTGGGATTTTTGGGGAAGAATTTTTGGGGAATTTGAGATTTTTGGGGAAGAATTTTTGGGGAATTTTGGGGCATTTTTGGGATGTAATTTTTGAGGAATTTGGGGTTTTTGAGATGGAATTTTTGTGGAATTTTGGGATTTTTGGGGAATTTTGACATTTTGGGGAATTTGAGATTTTTGGGGA
>NW_024503178.1:0-548 GCF_017590055.1 Onychostruthus taczanowskii
TCCAGCAGCACCCGCGCAGCTCGCACACCGCCTGGGGACAGCGCAACAGTGTCAGCAACCGCGGCAGCAACCGCGGCAGCAACGATGTCAACAACGATGTCAACAACGTCAGCAACAACGGCAGCAACAACGTCAACAATGTCAGCAACAACGTCAACGTCAGCAACAACGTCAACAATGTCAGCAACGACGTCAGCAACAACGTCAACAATGTCAGCAACGACGTCAGCAACAACGGCAGCAACGACGTCAACAACGTCAGCAACCACGTCAGCAACAACGTCAACAACAACGTCGTCAACAATGTCAACAACACAGTGAACGTCGTCAACAACAGCAACGTCATTAACACCATCAATGTCAACAGCAGCAACAACGTCAACAACAACATTAACAACAACAGCAACGTCATTAACATCATCAATGTCAACAGCAGCAACAACGTCAGCAACCACGGCAGCAACAACGGCAACAACAACGCCGTCAACAATTTCAACAACACAGTGAACGTCGTCAGCAATAACAACAGCAACGTCATTAACATCATC
>NW_024503179.1:0-548 GCF_017590055.1 Onychostruthus taczanowskii
CCGGAACTAACGCCCCCGGAATTGTCCCGGATTGTCCCGAATTGTCCTGAATTGCCCCGAATTGTCCCGAATTGTCCCGAATTGCCCCGAATTGTCCTGAATTGTCCTGAATTGTCCTGAATTGCTCCGAATTGTCCCGAATTGTCCCGGATTGCCCCGAATTGTCCGGAATTGTCCCGGCAGGCGCCGTTACCGTTCATGCAGGCCTCGTGCAGCGGCGAGGCCGTGTACAGCGGCGGGTTCACCTTGGCCCCGTGCGACAGCAGCACCCTGACGCACTCCACGCTGCCCGAGGCGCACGCGTCGCACAGCGGCGTGCTGCCGTCGATGTTCCGCGCGTCCACCTGCGGGGAGCGCGGGGGAAAAACACGGGAAAACACGGGAAAAGGAGGGAAAAGCAGGTTAGAAGTAGGGGAAAACAGGTTAAAAGTAGGGGAAAGCAGGTTAGAAGTAGGGAAAAGGAGGTTAGAAGTAGGGAAAAGTAGGTTAGAAGTAGGGAAAAGGAGATTAAAAGTAGGGATAAGGAGGTTAAAAGTAGGGAAAAGGAG
>NW_024503180.1:0-9793 GCF_017590055.1 Onychostruthus taczanowskii
CAAAATCATCCCCGGGGACCCCAAAATAATCCCCGGGGATCCCAAAATCATCACCGGGGATCCCAAAATCATCACCAGGGACCCCAAAATCACCTGGAGAGATCACAAAATCACCCTCAGGATCCCCAAAATAATCCTCAGGGACACCAAAATCACGTGGAGAGACCCCAAAATCATCCCCAGGGATCCCAAAATCATCCCTGGGGATCCCAAAATCACTCTTAGGGACCCCAAAATCATCACCGGGGATCCCAAAATCATCCCTAGGGACCCCAAAATCATCCTCGGGGACCCCAAAATCATCCCTGGGGATCCCAAAATCATCCCCAGGGACCCCAAAACATCCCCGGGGACACCAAAATCACCCGGAGAGACCCCAAAACATCCTCAGGGACACCAAAATCACCCGGAGAGACCCCAAAACATCCTCAGGGACACCAAAATCATCCCCAGGGACCCCAAAATCACCCTGGGAGACCCCAAAATCACCTGGAGAGATCACAAAATCATCCCTAGGGACCCCAAAATCACCCTCAGGGACCCCAAAATCACCCTCAAGGACACCAAAATCACCCTGGGGGACTCCAAAATCACCTGGAGAGACCCAAAAACCACCTGGAGAGACCCAAAAATCACCCTCAGGACCCCCAAAATCACCCGGAGAGACCCCAAAACATCCCCAGGGACCCCAAAATCACCCTCAGGGCTTTTGTCATATTTGGGGTTATTGGGGGGGGATTTGGGGGTTTTTTTGTGGGTTTTGGTGGCTTTTTTTTTTGTGGGATTTGGGGTGGTTTTGGTGCCATTTTGGTGCCATTGTTTGGCCATTTTTTCTCCATTTTGGCACCATTCTGGTGCCAATTTTTGGCCATTTTGGCACCATTTTGATGCTATTTTGACACCATTTTCGTTCCATTTTGGTGCCATTTTGGTGCCATTTTATGTCATTTTTTCACCATTTTATGCCATTTTGGTGCCATTTTATGACATTTTGGGTCATTTTTGTGCCATTTTTGCACCATTCTGGTACCAGGGAGTTTGGGATGAATTTGGGGGATTTTAGTTCATTTTGTGGACGTAAAAATTCACTGCTGTGGGGTGGGAGGGGATTTTGGGGAGAATTTGGGGGATTTTGGGGAGAATTTGGGGGATTTTGGGATAATTTGGGGGATTTTTGGGGTTTTGGAATGGGGAAACCCCAAACTCACCCATTTTTTCCCTTTTTTCCCTTTTTTTCCCAGGAAAACGGATCAGTGGCCCCAAAAATTGATCATGCAGCTCATCCCACAGCAGCTCTAATTTGGGGGATTTTTGGGGTTTGGGAATGGGGGAACCCCAAACTCACCAATTTTTTCCCCTTTTTTCCCTTTTTTTCCCAGGAAATCGGATCAGTGGCCCCAAAAATTGATCATGCAGCTCATCCCACAGCAGCTCCTGGTGAGGATTTGGGGATTTTTGGGGGATTTGGGATTTTTTTGGGGGGATTTGGGTTTTTTGGGGGAGGATTTGGGGGCTTTTTGTGGGATTTGGGGGTTTTTGGGGAGGATTTGGGTTTTTTTTGGGAGGATTTCTGGTTTTTTTGGTGGGATTTGGGTTTTTTTAGAGGAGGATTTGGGATTTTTTGATGGGATTTGGGGTGTTTTGGGGAGGATTTGGGGTTTTTTTGGGGGGATTTGGGTTTTTTTTGGGGGTTTTGGGAGGGGATTTGGGCTTTTTTGGGGAGGATTTGGGATTTTTTGATGGGATTTGGGGTTTTTTGGGGAGGATTTGGGATTTTTTGGGGAGGATTTGGGGTTTTTTGGGGAGGATTTCTGGTTTTTTTGTGGGATTTGGGTTTTTTTGGAGGAGGATTTGGGGTTTTTGGGGAGGATTTGGGTTTTTTTGTGGGATTTGGGTTTTTTTTGGTGGGAATTGGAGTTTTTTGGGGGAGGGATTTGGGGTTTTTTGTGGGATTTGGGGTTTTTTGTGGGATTTGGGGTTTTTTTGGGGGATTTGGGGTTTTTTTGGTGGGATTTGGGGTTTTTTTTGAGGGATTTGGGGTAGTTTTGTAAGATTTAAGGGGTTTTTTTGGGATTTGGGGTGGTTTTTTGGGATTTGGCTGGTTTTTTTTGGGATTTGGGGTGGCTTTTATGGGATTTGAAGTTTTTTAAAGTGGGATTTGGGGTGATTTTTTGAGATTTAAGGGGTTTTTTTCTGGGATTCGGGGTGGTTTTTGTGAGATTTCGGAGATTTTGGGTTTTGTAAGACGGTTTCGTAGGATTTTGGGGGGTCCTGAGCCCTTTTTTTGGCCCCCCCAGACCACCCTGGGCCCCCTGTTCCGCAATTCCCGCATGGTTCAGTTCCATTTCACCAACAAGGACCTGGAGTCGCTCAAGGGGCTCTACAGGATCATGGGCAACGGCTTCGTAAGCACCCCAAAATCCGGGGACCCCAAAACAGCCCGGGGGACCCCAAAATCCGGGAACCCCAAAACAGCCCGGGGGACCCCAAAATCCGGGAACCCCAAAACAGCCCGGGGCACCCCAAAATCATCACTGGGGACCCCAAAATAATCACCGGGGACCCCAAAATCATCACCGGGGACCCCAAAACAGCCCGGGGGACCCCAAAATCATCACTAGGGATCCCAAAATCACCCTCAGGGACCCCAAAATCACCCGGAGAGACCCCAAAATCATCACCGGGGACCCCAAAACAGCCCGGGGGACCCCAAAATCCGGGAACCCCAAAACAGCCCGGGGCACCCCAAAATCATCACTGGGGACCCCAAAATAATCACCGGGGACCCCAAAATCATCACCGGGGACCCCAAAATCATCCCTGGGGATCCCAAAATCATCCCTGGGGACCTCAAAACCACGTGGAGAGACCCCAAAATCATCCCCAGGGACCCAAAAATCACCCTCAGGGACACCAAAACAGCCCTGGGGATCCCAAAATCATCACCGGGGACCCCAAAATCATCCCCAGGGACCCCAAAATCATCCCCCTCTTAGGGACCCCAAAATCATCACCGGGGATCCCAAAATCATCCCGGGGGACCCCAAAATCACTCTTAGGGACACCAAAATCACGCTGGGAGACCCCAAAATCACCTGGAGAGACCCCAAAATCATCCCTAGGGATCCCAAAATCATCACCGGGGACCCCAAAATCACTCTTAGGGACACCAAAATCACCCTCAGGGACCCCAAAACATCCTCAGGGACACCAAAATCACCTGGAGAGACCCAAAAATCACCCTCAGGACCCCCAAAATCACCCGGAGAGACCCCAAAACATCCCCAGGGACCCCAAAATCACCCTCAGGGCTTTTGTCATATTTGGGGTTATTGGGGGGGCCATTTTTTGGCCATTTTTTGGCCATTTTTTGGCCATTTTGGCACCATTTTTTGGCCATTTTGGTGCCATTTTTTGGCCATTTTGGCGCCATTTTTTGGCCATTTTGACGCCTTTTTTTTTGCCAATTTTGACGCCATTTTTTGGCCATTTTGACCCCATTTTTTGGCCATTTTTGTGCCATTTTTGCACCATTTTGGTGCCATTTTGACGCCATTTTTGGGCCATTTTGACGCCATTTTTTGGCCATTTTGGTGCCATTTTTTGGCCATTTTGGCGCCATTTTTTGGCCATTTTGATGCCATTTTTTTGCCATTTTGGCACCATTTTTTGGCCATTTTGACGCCATTTTTTGGCCATTTTGGTGCCATTTTTTGGCCATTTCAGTGCCATTTTTTGACATTTTGGTGCCGTTCCCTGATCCAGGCAGGCTGCGTGCACTTCCCACACACGGCCCCGTGCGAGGTGCGGGTTTTGATGCTGCTCTACTCGTCCAAAAAGAAAATTTTCATGGGCTTGATCCCGAACGACCAGAGCGGCTTCGTCAACGGCATCCGCCAGGTCATCACCAACCACAAGCAGGTGCAGCAGCACAAGATGGACCAGCAGCGTGGGGTGAGGTCCAAAAACACCCCAAAATACCCCAAAAACACCCCAAAACCACCCCAAAACACCTCAAAAACACCCCAAAACACCCCAAAAACACCCCCAAAACACCCCAAAATCCTCCAGAGCTCATCCGTTCCTTCCAGATCCCTTTTGGGTGGAATCTTCCCCTTTTAACGCCCCCAAACGCCATTTTTCCTCCTTTAACCCCCCCCAAAATCTCATTTTTCTCTCATTTTTCTCCGTTTTTCCCATTTTTAACCCCATTTTCCCCTCAGATCAAGGAAGAGGACCTGGGCTTTGGCCTAGGCCACCTGGGACCCCTAAACCCCATTTTTCCCCCTTTAATCCCATTTTAATCCCCCCAAATCCCATTCTTTTACCAGTTTTTACCCTTTTTCCCATTTTTTCTTATTTTTAATCCCATTTTCTCCTCAGATCAAGGATGAGGCCTACCAGGAGGACCTGGGTTTTGGCCTGGGCCACCTTGGACTCCTAAACCCCATGTTTCCCACCTTTAACCCTAATTTTTCTCATTAAACCCCACTTTAACACTGCTAAATCCCATTTTTTTTACCTATATTTACCCATCTGAATCTATTTTTCCCATTTTTGACCTCATTTTCTCCTCAGGTCAAGGACAAGGCCTACCAGGAGGACCTGGGCTTTGGCCTGGGCCACCTAGGACTCCTAAACCCCATGTTTTCCATCTTTAACCTTAATTTTTCTCATTAAACCCCATTTTAACACTGCTAAATCCCATTTTTTTACCTATATTTACCCATCTGAATCTATTTTTCCCATTTTTGACCCCATTTTCTCCTCAGATCAAGGATGAGGCCTACCAGGAGGACCTGGGTTTTGGCCTG
The DNA here is from genome assembly GCF_017590055.1 of Onychostruthus taczanowskii. Taxonomy (NCBI): domain Eukaryota; kingdom Metazoa; phylum Chordata; class Aves; order Passeriformes; family Passeridae; genus Onychostruthus; species Onychostruthus taczanowskii. Next base: position 4,815 of record NW_024503180.1, read on the forward strand.
GGCCACCTAGGACTCCTAAACCCCATGTTTTCCATCTTTAACCTTAATTTTTCTCATTAAACCCCATTTTAACACTGCTAAATCCCATTTTTTTGCCTATTTTTACCCATCTTAATCTATTTTTCCCATTTTTGATCCCATTTTCCCCTCAGATCAAGGACAAAGCCTACCAGGAGCACCTGGGCCTCCTGGCACCCCTAAACCCCATTTTTCCCACTTTAACCCCATTAAATCCCATTTTAATGGGATTTTAAACCCCACCAAATCCCATTTTTAACTCCATTTTTTCCCCCCTTTTAACCCTTTATGGCTCGATTCCCCCAAGTGCCTCCCAAACCCCATTTTGGCAGTCTTTGATGCTCCGTTTTGTGGGGTTTTTCTACCCCCTCAACACCCCCATCCCTTTCTTGGGGGTCATTTCTGTCCCCCACTCTTTTCGGGGTCTCTCTGCTGTTCCCAAACACCCCAAGTTTTCCTGTCCCCACAGCTGGGGGGCTCAGCCCCTGTTCCTGGGGCTCCCCCGTTCCTGCCCAAGCAGCCGGGGACCCTCCCTGTGACCTCGGGGGTGCAGCCACAGGTAAGGGGGGATTTGGGGTGGTTTTTGTGGGATTTGGGCTGGTTTTTGTGGGATTTGTGCTGGTTTTTGTGGGATTTGTGCCGGTTTCTGTGGGATTTGGGCTGGTTTTTGTGGGGAAAAACCTTGGTTGGGTTTTTTGTGTCTTTTTGTTCCTACCTGTTTCTTGTCTTCTTTCTCCTCTTGTTTCCAGCCTTGTTTCCTGTCCTTTTTTCCTCACATTTTCCGTTCTTTTTCTCCCCTCACATTTCCCGCCCTTTTCCCCCCTCATGTTTCTCGCCCTTTTTTCCCCTGACATTTTCCCCTCATGTTTCCCTCACGTTTCCCTTCTCTTTCCCCTCACATTTCCTGCCATTTCTCCTCTCACATTTCCTTTTTCCCTCACATTTCCCACCATTTTTCCCTTCACATTTCCCACCCTTTCCTCCCCTCATGTCTCCCGCCCCTTTCTCCCCTCACCTTTTCCCCTCTTGTTTCCCTCCTCTTTCCCCTCACATTTCCTGCCATTTTCTCCCCTCATGTTTCTCGCCCTTTTCTCCCCTCACGTTTCCTTTTTCCCTCACGTTTCCCACCCTTTTCCCCCTCACGTCTCCCACCCTTTTCCCCGCTCATGTTTCCCTTTTCTCCCCTCACATTCCCCACTCTTATTCCCCTCACGTCTCCTTTTTGTTCTACCTGTTTCCTGCCTTCCTTCTCCTGCCCTTTTTTCAGCTTTTTTTTCCCTTTTTTTCAGCTTTTTCTCCTCACATTAATCACCCTTTTTCTCCCCTCACTTTTCCCACTCTTTTCCCCCTCACGTTTCCCGCCCTTTTCTCCCCTCACATTTTCCCCTCGTGTTTCCCTCACATTTCCCTCCTCTTTCCCCTCACATTTCCTGCCATTTTCTCCCCTCATGTTTCTAGCCCTTTTCTTCCCTCACGTTTCCTTTTTCCCTCACGTTTCCCACCCTTTCCTCCCCTCACGTCTCTTGCCCTTTTCTCCCCTCATGTTTCCCTTTTCTCCCCTCACATTCCCCACTCTTATTCCCCTCACTTTTTGTCCCTACCTGTCTCCTGCCTTCCTTCTCCTGCCCTTTTTTCGTTTTTTTTTCCTTTTTTTCAGCTTTTTCTCCTCACATTAACCACCCTTTTTCTCCCCTCACATTTCCCGCCCTTTTCTCCCCTCACGTTTCCCACCCTTTTTCCCTTCCCTTTTCCCCCTCTTTTTCCCCTCACATTTTACCACCATTTCCCCCATGTTTCCCGTGTTTTTCCCCTCAATTTTTTCGTTTTTTTTTCCTTTTTTTCAGCTTTTTCTCCTCACATTAACCACCCTTTTTCTCCCCTCACATTTCCCGCCCTTTTCTCCCCTCACGTTTCCCACCCTTTTTCCCCTCACATTTCCCCCTCTTTTTCCCCTCACATTTTACCACCATTTCCCCCATGTTTCCCGTGTTTTTCCCCTCAAATTCCTGCCATTTTCCCCTCACATTTCCTCCCTTTTTCCCCTCATGTTTCCCTTTTCCCTCACCTTTCACATCCTTTCTCTCTTCTCATTTCCCATCCTTTTCCCCCTCACATTTCCCACCCTTTTTCCTCTCACATTTCCACTTGAGATGGTTTTTATTGAATTTTGGGGTGGTTTTTGTGGAATTTGAGATGGATTTAAGCTTTGTGCCCCTCACCCAGGTGAGCCCAGGCTTGGCGCAGGTCGGGATCATGGAGGAGCAGCAGCGGCAGCAGAGCCTGGTCTGGGGGATTTTGGGGGGTTTTGGGGCATTTTAGGGGGTCCTAGAGGGGCTTAGGGGCCCCTGGATGGGTTGGGGGGTTGGGTTGGAGGAATTTTAGGGTGATTCAAGGGGGTCCTGTATCAGTTTTGGTGGGACCCTGGTTAGGTATGGGGAGTTTTGGATGATTTTGGGGGCTCCTGGATGGGTTGGGGATTGGCTTGGAGGAATTTTGGGGTGATTCAAGGGGTCCTGCATGATTTTTGGGGTCTGGGAGGGGTTTTGGGGGGACCCTGGTTTGATTTAGGGAGTCCTGGATGATTTTGGGGGCTCTTGGATGGGTTGGGGATTGGATTGGAGGAATTTTGGGTTGATTCGAGGGGTCCTGCATGATTTTTGGGGGAATCCTGCTTGGGTTTGGGGAGTCCTAGATGATTTTGGGGGATTTCTGGCTGGGTTTGAGGGTTTTTTTGGTATTTTGGAGGGGTGCCTGAATGAATTTTGGGTTTTTTTGGACATTTTTGGGGTCCTAGAACAATTTGTGGGGCTCCTTTTTTGGGGTGATTTTCCAACATTCCCTTTTTCCCTCCCCAGTTACAACTCCGAAACCCAAGCCTGGAACCCCAAAACCACCCCGGGATCCCCCAAAACCCCCCTGAACCCCCCCCAGGTGGTTTTGGGGTCCCCCCTGACCCCCCTGTGCCCCCCCCAGGGCAGATGCTGCTGCCCCCCGGCCCGCGGGGTCCCGTCCCCCCGGGGGGGCTCCAGCCCGTGCAGACCCCCAGCGTGATGGAGGAGGACATCCTGATGGACCTCATCTAGGGGGGACCCCAAAATTCGGGGTGGGAACCCCAAAATTTGGGGTGGGAACCCCAAAAAACCCCTCCAAGATCCCAAAATATCCTTAAAAACCGTAAAAATCCCCCCCAAAAAAAACCCCAAATCAGGGGTCTGCAGACCCTCAGGTGATGGAGAGGGACATCCGGATGGACCTCACCTAGGGGGGACCCCAAAATTCGGGGTGGGAACCCCAAAATTTGGGGGTGAGAACCCCAAAAAAACCCAAAAAACCCCCTAAAAAGTTCAAAAATACCCCAAAACCCCAAAGAATCCCCAAAATCACCCCAAAACCACAAAGGGACCCCCCCCCAAATCAGGAGTCTGGGGACCCTCCATGGGGGGAGTCCCCAAAATTTGGGGTGGAAACCCAAAAAACCCCCTAAAAAGTTCAAAAATACCCCAAAACCCCAAAGAATCCCCAAAATCACCCCAAAACCACAAAGGGACCCCCCCCCAAATCAGGAGTCTGGGGACCCTCCATGGGGGGAGTCCCCAAAATTTGGGGAGACCCCCCCCAAAAAAAACCCAATTCTGGGCCCCCTCCCCTTTTGGTTTTTTTTTTTTTTTTGGCTTTGTTGAATAAAATGAATTTTTTGCACTTCATCCACGCGGTCAAAAATTGGGAATTTTGGCAAAAACTGGGAATTTTGGGGATTGGGAGGGGCAAAAATTGGGAATTTTGTGGTCTGGGAGGGGCAAAAATTGGGAATTTTGGGCTCTGGGAGGGGCAAAAAATGGGAATTTTGGGGTCTGGGAGGGGCAAAAATTGGGAATTTTGGGGTTTGGGAGGGGCAAAAATTGGGAATTTTGGGGTTTGGGAGGGGCAAAAATTGGGAATTTTGGGGTCTGGGAGGGTGAAAAATTGGGAATTTTGGCAAAAATTGGGAATTTTGGGGTCTGGGAGGGTGAAAAATTGGGAATTTTGGGGTCTGGGAAGGTCAGAAATGGGGAATTTTGGTAAAAATTGGGAATTTTGGTAAAAACTGGGAATTTTGGGGATTGGGAGGGGCAAAAATTGGGAATTTTGGGGTCTGGGAGGGGCAAAAATTCAGAATTTTGGTAAAAATTGGGAATTTTGGTAAAAACTGGGAATTTTGGGGTCTGGGAGGGGCAAAAATTGGGAATTTTGGGATCTTGGAGGGGCAAAAATTGGGAATTTTGGGGTTTGGGAGGGTCAAAAATTGGGAATTTTGGTAAAAACTGGGAATTTTGGGGTTTGTGGTGGTGAAAAATTGGGAATCCCAAACATCCCCTCCCAATCCCAAATTTCCCCACCCCCACCCTCCCATCCCAGACCCCTCCGGATCCCCAATCCCCAAAATCAACCCCAAAATTTTTTGCGGGGGGAGACCAAAACTCCCGATTTTACTGAGAAACACCGAAACAAAAAAGGATGAGAGAATTTGGGGTGAGAACCCAAAATCCAGAGGAGGGGGACGGGGACACCCCGACCCCGCGGGGTCCGTGAGGGTCCGGGGGTGTCCAGAAGGTTCTGGAATTTTCTCTGAGGTTCTCCCGGTGGCCACGAGGTTCTGCTGAAGGTTCCTCAGGTCTGTGAGGGGTTCTAGAGGTTCTGGAAGGTCCAAAAAAGTTCTAGAGGTGCCTGTGGGGTTCTAGAGTGTCATAGAAGGTTCCTTGGCTCCAGGGTTCTAGAAGGTCCTACAAATTTCTGGAGGTGTCTGTGGGGTTCTAGAGTGTCATAGAAGGTTCTAGACGTGTCTCCAGGGTTCTAGAGGTGTCTGTGGGGTTCTAGAGTGTCATAAAAGGATTTATATGTGTCTGTGGGGTTCTAGAGGTGCCTACGGGGTTCTGGAGATGTCTCCAGGGTTCTAGAAGGTCCTACAAAGTTCTGGAGGTGCC
>NW_024503180.1:11304-15471 GCF_017590055.1 Onychostruthus taczanowskii
GAAGGTTCTAGAAGTGTCTGTGGGGTTCTAGAGTGTCTTAGAAGGTTCTGGTGGTGTCTCCAGGGTTCTAGAAGGTCCTGCAAAGTTCTGGAGGTGCCTGCGGGGTTCTAGAGTGTCATCGAAGGTTCTAGAGGTGTCTCCAGGGTTCTAGAGGTGCCCGTGGGGTTCTGGAGTTGTCTCCAAGGTTCTAGAAGGTCCTACAAAGTTCTGGAGGTGCCGGTGGGGTTATAGAGTGTCATAGAATGTTCTAGATGTGTCTCCAGGGTTCTAGAGGTGCCCATGGGGTTCTGGAGGTGTCTGTGGGGTTCTAGAGTGTCATCGAAAGTTCTGGAGGTGCCTGTGGGGTTCTAGAGTGTCATAGAAGGTTCTAGAAGTGTCTGTGGGGTTCTAGAGTGTCTTAGAAGGTTCTGGAGGTGTCTCCGGGGTGCTAGACGGTGTCTCCAGGGTTCTAGAAGGTCCTGCAAAGTTCTGGAGGTGCCTGCGGGGTTCTAGAGTGTCATCGAAGGTTCTAGAAGTGTCTGTGGGGTTCTAGAGTGTCTTAGAAGGTTCTGGTGGTGTCTCCAGGGTTCTAGAAGGTCCTGCAAAGTTCTGGAGGTGCCTGCGGGGTTCTAGAGTGTCATCGAAGGTTCTAGAAGTGTCTGTGGGGTTCTAGAGTGTCTTAGAAGGTTCTGGTGGTGTCTCCAGGGTTCTAGAAGGTCCTGCAAAGTTCTGGAGGTGCCTGCGGGGTTCTAGAGTGTCATAGAAGGTTCTAGAAGTGTCTGTGGGGGTCTAGAGGTGCCCACGGGGTTCTGGAAGGTCCAAAAAAGTTCTAGAGGTGCCTGTGGGGTTCTAGAGTGTCATCGAAGGTTCTGGAGGTGTCTCCAGGGTTCTAGAGGCACCCGTGGGGTTCTGGAGTTGTCTCCAAGGTTCTAGAAGGTCCTACAAAGTTCTGGAGGTGCCTGTGGGGTTCTAGAGTGTCATAGAAGGTTCTAGAGGTGTCTCCAGGGTTCTAGATGCATCTATGGGGTTCTAGAGGTCTCTATGAGGTCTTACACATGCCTACAGTGTTCTAGAGGTGCCTACAGAGTTCTAGCGGTGCCTACGGGGTCATGGAAGGTTTTAGAGGTGTCTCCAGGGTTCTAGATGCATCTATGGGGTTCTAGAGGTCTCTATAAGGCCTTACACATGCCTACAGTGTTCTAGAGGCGCCTACAGAGTTCTAGCGGTGCCTACGGGGTCATGGAAGGTTTTAGAGGTGTCTCCAGGGTTCTAGATGCATCTATGGGGTTCTAGAGGTCTCTATAAGGCCTTACACATGCCTACAGTGTTCTAGAGGCGCCTACAGAGTTCTAGCGGTGCCTACGGGGTCATGGAAGGTTTTAGAGGTGTCTCCAGGGTTCTAGATGCACCTGTGGGGTTCTAGAGGTGCCTACAGGTGTCTATAGGATTCTGGAAGTTTCTATGGTATTCTATGGGTTATTAGCGGTGCTTATGGAGTTCTAAAGGTGCCTGTGGGTTCTAGAGGGTTCTGCAAGGTTTTACAGGTGTCTCCAGGGTTCTAGATGCACCTGTGGGGTTCTAGAAGTGCCTACAGGTGTCTATAGGATTCTGGAAGTTTCTATGGAATTCTATGGGTTATTAGAGGTGCTTATGGAGTTCTAAAGGTGCCTGTGGGTTCTAGAGGGTTCTGCAAGGTTTTACAGGTGTCTCCAGGGTTCTAGATGCACCTGTGGGGTTCTAGAAGTGCCTACAGGTGTCTATAGGATTCTGGAAGTTTCTATGGAATTCTATGGGTTATTAGAGGTGCTTATGGAGTTCTAAAGGTGCCTGTGGGTTCTAGAGGGTTCTGCAAGGTTTTACAGGTGTCTCCAGGGTTCTAGATGCACCTGTGGGGTTCTAGAAGTGCCTACAGGTGTCTATAGGATTCTGGAAGTTTCTATGGAATTCTATGGGTTATTAGAGGTGCTTATGGAGTTCTAAAGGTGCCTGTGGGTTCTAGAGGGTTCTGCAAGGTTTTACAGGTGTCTCCAGGGTTCTAGATGCACCTGTGGGGTTCTAGAAGTGCCTACAGGTGTCTATAGGATTCTGGAAGTTTCTATGGAATTCTATGGGTTATTAGAGGTGCTTATGGAGTTCTAAAGGTGCCTGTGGGTTCTAGAGGGTTCTGCAAGGTTTTACAGGTGTCTCCAGGGTTCTAGATGCACCTGTGGGGTTCTAGAAGTGCCTACAGGTGTCTATAGGATTCTGGAAGTTTCTATGGAATTCTATGGGTTATTAGAGGTGCTTATGGAGTTCTAAAGGTGCCTGTGGGTTCTAGAGGGTTCTGCAAGGTTTTACAGGTGTCTCCAGGGTTCTAGATGCACCTGTGGGGTTCTAGAAGTGCCTACAGGTGTCTATAGGATTCTGGAAGTTTCTATGGAATTCTATGGGTTATTAGAGGTGCTTATGGGGTTCTAAAGGTGCCTATGGGGTTCTAGAGGGTTCTGCAAGGTTTTACAGGTGTCTCCAGGGTTCTAGATGCACCTGTGGGGTTCTAGAGGCGCCTACGGCGTTCTAGCGATGCCTGCAGGATCCTCAGGTCATCCGGCACAGCGTTTCCAGGGCTGTCCTTGAGACGCCCAAGAAGCTCCTGCAGGGTCTCACCTCTCCTGGGCGTGTCTTCCCGGAGATACCAGGGTATCCCTCCCCATCCCCGCTGCTCCTCCAGCACCACCTCGACTGCGGAGCTCGCGTCGCAGGACACGGTGGCCGTCACCCTGACGGGGCCGTGGCTCAGCTCGGCGGTCCCGCGGCTCTTGCTCACGACCAGGCGGGTGCTGGAGCAGGCCCCCTTGTCCTCGGGGGCGTAGGCGGTCCCCAAAATGGCGCAGCTGGTCCCTTCCTGGGGACAGCTCCAAGCTCAGCTCCGCCGAGGATTTCTTGTGGTCGACGGGGTTGGAGAAGCGGACGGCCAAGGCGAAGGAGTCGGCCTCGTAGAGCAGCATCCCCCTCACGTCTGTGAGCCCCACCGTACCCCAGAGCATGGAGCCACCTGAGAAGACGCAGAAGTCGCTGGAGCCAGGGGACAGCTCTGGCCGGGGGGGCCTGGAGCAGTAATCGTGGCCACAGACAATCCTGGAGGGGACAAACGTGGTGGGGTCACTGGGAGATGCTGGTGGGACCAGCAGGGGATGGAACAACCCCCGGGAGTTGATCCCACTCCTGGAAGTTGATCCCTCCACGGGATGGAGATCCCACCCAGAGATGAATCCAAGGGGTCCCCCCCAAAGCCCCCCCAGCCTCACCTGGCGTTCTTCAGGGTGATGTTCTGGGTGTTGTTGGAGATCTGGAACTCCACAGAGCGGCTGCTGCCCAACCCCATCCTGGCTTGGGATCTCCTCAGCTCCGGGATCTGCTCAGCTCCGGGATCTCCTCAACTGGGGGATCTCCTCAGCTCCGGGATCTCCTCAGCTCTGGGATCTCCTCAGCTCTGGGCTCTCCTCAGCTCTGGGATCTTCTCAGCTCCAGGATCTCAGCTCCGGGATCTCCTCGGCTCCGGGATCTCAGCTCCGGGATCTCCTCAGCTCTGGGATCTCCTCAGCTCTGGGCTCTCCTCAGCTCTGGGATCTTCTCAGCTCCAGGATCTCAGCTCCGGGATCTCCTCGGCTCCGGGATCTCAGCTCCGGGATCTCCTCAGCTCTGGGATCTCCTCAGCTCTGGGCTCTCCTCAGCTCTGGGATCTTCTCAGCTCCAGGATCTCAGCTCCGGGATCGTGGGATCTCCTCAGCTCAGGGATCTCCTCAGCTCCGGGATCTCCTCGGCTCCGGGATCTCAGCTCCGGGATCTCCTCAGCTCTGGGATCTCCTCAGCTCTGGGCTCTCCTCAGCTCTGGGATCTTCTCAGCTCCAGGATCTCAGCTCCGGGATCTCCTCGGCTCCGGGATCTCAGCTCCGGGATCTCCTCAGCTCTGGGATCTCCTCGGCTCCGGGATCTCCTCAGCTATAGGATCTCCTCAGCTCCAGGATCTCAGCTCCAGGATCTCACCTGTGGGATCTCCTCAGCTCTGGGCTCTCCTCGGCTCCAGGATCTCCTCAGCTCCAGGATCTCCTCAGCTCCGGGATCTCCTCAGCTCCGGGATCTCCTCAGCTCCGGGATCTCCTCAGCTCCGGGATCTCCTCAGCTCCGGGATCTCCTCAGCTCCAGGATCTC
>NW_024503180.1:16066-25390 GCF_017590055.1 Onychostruthus taczanowskii
CTCAGCTCCAGGATCTCAGCTCCGGGATCTCCTCGGCTCCGGGATCTCAGCTCCGGGATCTCCTCAGCTCTGGGATCTCCTCAGCTCTGGGCTCTCCTCAGCTCTGGGATCTTCTCAGCTCCAGGATCTCAGCTCCGGGATCTCCTCGGCTCCGGGATCTCAGCTCCGGGATCTCCTCAGCTCTGGGATCTCCTCGGCTCCGGGATCTCCTCAGCTATAGGATCTCCTCAGCTCCAGGATCTCAGCTCCAGGATCTCACCTGTGGGATCTCCTCAGCTCTGGGCTCTCCTCGGCTCCAGGATCTCCTCAGCTCCAGGATCTCCTCAGCTCCGGGATCTCCTCAGCTCCGGGATCTCCTCAGCTCCGGGATCTCCTCAGCTCCGGGATCTCCTCAGCTCCGGGATCTCCTCAGCTCCGGGATCTCCTCAGCTCCGGGATCTCCTCAGCTCCGGGATCTCCTCAGCTCCGGGATCTCCTCAGCTCCGGGATCTCCTCAGCTCCGGGATCTCCTCAGCTCCGGGATCTCCTCAGCTCCGGGATCTCCTCAGCTCCGGGATCTCCTCAGCTCCGGGATCTCCTCAGCTCCGGGATCTCCTCAGCTCCGGGATCTCCTCAGCTCCGGGATCTCCTCAGCTCCGGGATCTCCTCAGCTCCGGGATCTCCTCAGCTCCGGGATCTCCTCAGCTCCAGGATCTCAGCTCCGGGATCTCCTCAGCTCAGGCTCTCCCTGCTTCCAGACCCTTCTCCTCCGCTCCGGGCTCTCCTCCCGCTGCTCCCGGCACAGCCGTGGCCGCTCCCTCGGGTCTGCTCCTTACCCAGAGCGAGAACTTTCACTTTCACCGGAACCTTCCCAAGCCCCGCCTCTTCCTTCCCAATTTTTAACCCTTAACCAAATTCGTGTCAGAACTGGACCCAAAACTCACCCAAATTTGGAGAATCCCTGAAGTCGCCGACCCCGGGATGTCCCCGGCTCGGGTGGGACACACCTGGCTCCGGTACCTGGGGTGCAACAGGCACCTGCAGGGGATGGCTGTGGGGTCCTGGAGGAGCAGGGAACTGGTGGGACTGGTGGGACTGGTGGGACTGGTGGAACTGGTGGGACTGGTTGATTTCTTCAGTGGAACTGGTGGAACTGGTTGAACTGGTTGATTTCTCCATGGAACTGGTGGAACTGGTTGATTTCTCCAGTGGAACTGGTGGAACTGGTTGATTTCTCCATGGAACTGGTGGAACTGGTTTACCCCTCCAATGGAACTGGTGGAACTGGTGGAACTGGTGGAACAGGTGGAACTGGTGGAACTGGTTGATTTCTCCAATGGAACTGGTGGAACTGGTTGATTTCTCCATGGAACTGGTGGAACTGGTTGATTTCTCCAGTGGAACTGGTGGAACTGGTTGATTTCTCCATGGAACTGGTGGAACTGGTTTACCCCTCCAACAGAACTGGTTGAACTGGCTGAGCTGCTCTGCCCCCCATCCCAAATCCCAGACCGCCCTCCCACAGTCCCGACCCCACCTCCTCCCCAAATCCCAGATCGCTCCCCACTCCCAAACATCCCAGAGCACCCCCAGCTCCCAGATTCCTTCCCCCAGATCCGTTAACTGTGGTAACTGGGTTAATTCTTCAGTATAACTGGTGCAACTGGTTTATTTCTCTATCAGAACCGGTTTAACTGGTGTAACCACTTACAGCAGTTACACTGGAGAATTAAACCAGTTAAACCAGTTACACCGGTTAAACCGGTTCTGGTAGAGAAATAAACCAGTTAAACCAGTTAAACCAGTTCTGGTAGAGAAATAAACCAGTTACAGCAGTTACACTGGAGAATTAAACCAGTTAAACCAGTTACACCGGTTAAACCGGTTCTGGTAGGGAAATAAACCAGTTACAGCAGTTACACCGGAGAATTAAACCAGTTAAACCAGTTACACCAGTTAAACTGGTTCTGGTAGAGAAATAAAGCAGTTACAGCAGTTACACTGGAGAATTAAACCAGTTAAACCAGTTACACCGGTTAAACCGGTTCTGGTAGAGAAATAAACCAGTTACAGCAGTTACACTGGAGAATTAAACCAGTTAAACCAGTTACACCAGTTACATGAGTTCTGGTGGAGAAATAAACCAGTTAAACCAGTTAAACCAGTTCTGGTAAAGAAATAAAGCAGTTACAGCAGTTACACTGGAGAATTAAACCAGTTAAACCAGTTACACCAGTTACATGAGTTCTGGTGGAGAAATAAACCAGTTAAACCAGTTAAACCAGTTCTGGTAAAGAAATAAAGCAGTTACAGCAGTTACACTGGAGAATTAAACCAGTTAAACCAGTTACACCGGTTAAACCGGTTCTGGTAGAGAAATAAACCAGTTACAGCAGTTACACCGGAGAATTAAACCAGTTAAACCAGTTACACCGGTTAAACCGGTTCTGGTAGGGAAATAAACCAGTTACAGCAGTTACACCGGAGAATTAAACCAGTTAAACCAGTTACACCAGTTAAACTGGTTCTGGTAGAGAAATAAAGCAGTTACAGCAGTTACACTGGAGAATTAAACCAGTTAAACCAGTTACACCAGTTACATGAGTTCTGGTGGAGAAATAAACCAGTTAAACCAGTTAAACCAGTTCTGGTAAAGAAATAAAGCAGTTACAGCAGTTACACTGGAGAATTAAACCAGTTAAACCAGTTACACCAGTTACATGAGTTGTGATGGAAGAAATAAACCAGTTGCACCAGTTAAACCAGTTCTGGTGGAGAAATAAACCAGTTGCACCAGTTAAACCAGTTCTGGTGGAGAAATAAACCAGTTGCACCAGTTAAACCAGTTCTGGTGGAGAAATAAACCAGTTGCACCAGTTAAACCAGTTGAACGCGGCCCCGTGCCCCTCACAGGGACCCCAAAGCCGCCCCCGGGGCTCCCCCAGGTACCTGCCCCAGGTGCGTCCCTCCCCAGCCGGGGCCACAAAACCCCAGGAAGTTTTGGGTCAGTTCCCAGGGAATTCTGTAACGGGGCCAAAATTGCACGGGCGGGGAGGGAGGGAGGGAGGGAGGGAGGGAGGCAGGGGCCGGGTTTGGGAAGTGCCACAATTCGGGGGGAAGGAAGGGGCCGGGTTTGGGAAGTGCCACAATTCGGGGGGAAGGAAGGGGCCGGGTTTGGGAAGTGCCACAATTCGGGGGGAAGGAAGGGGCCGGGTTTGGGAAGTGCCACAATTCCATGGGCAGGGAGGAAGGGAGTGGGCTTGGGAAGTCCCCGGCAAAAGTGGAAGCCAAAGCTCTCAAGAAATCTGCGACTGGTTTTGGTCAGTTTGATCCCAAAGGGGTCGTTTTTGGGGAGAAACGTTCCCGGCTGGGCTGGGAACAGCGGGAGGAGAGCCCGGAGTGCGGGGAGAAGGGTCTGGAAGCAGGGAGAGCCTGAGATGAGATCCTGGAGCTGAGGAGATCCTGGAGCTGAGGAGATCCCAGAGCCGAGGAGATCCTGGAGCTGAGGAGATCCCGGAGCTGAGGAGATCCTGGAGCTGAGATCCTGGAGCTGAGGAGATCCCGGAGCTGAGGAGAGCCCGGAGCTGAGGAGATCCTGGAGCTGAGGAGATCCCAGAGCTGAGGAGATCTCAGAGCTGAGGAGATCCCAGAGCTGAGGAGATCTGGGAGCTGAGGAGATCCCGGAGCCGAGGAGATCCCAGAGCTGAGGAGAGCCCACAGCTGAGATCCTGGAGCTGAGGAAATCCCGGAGCTGAGGAAATCCCGGAGCTGAGGAGATCCTGGAGCTGAGGAGATCCTGGAGCTGAGGAGATCCTGGAGCTGAGGAGATCCCACAGCTGAGGAGATCCCACAGCTGAGGAGATCCTGGAGCTGAGGAGATCCCAGAGCTGAGGAGATCCCCCAGTTGAGGAGATCCCACAGCTGAGATCCCAGAGCTGAGGAGATCCCGGAGCTGAGGAGATCCCAGATTGGAGGAGATCCCAGAGCTGAGGAGATCCCAGAGCTGAGGAGATCCCAGATTGGAGGATATCCCAGAGCTGAGGAGATCCCAGAGCTGAGGAGATCCCAGATGGGAGGAGATCCCAGAGCTGAGGAGATCCCAGAGCTGAGGAGATCCCAGATTGGAGGATATCCCAGAGCTGAGGAGATCCCAGAGCTGAGGAGATCCCAGATTGGAGGAGATCCCAGAGCTGAGGAGATCCCGGAGCTGAGGAGATCCCCGAGCTGAGGAGATCCCAGAGCTGAGGAGATCCCGGAGCTGAGGAGATCCCGGAGCCGAGTGGATCCTGTGCCAGGATGGCCGAAAGCTGGAGCCACCGATCTCTGGAGTTCAAGATCTCCAACAATACCCAGAACATCACCCTGAAGTACCACAGGTGAGGACGGGGGCACATCAGAGGGACCCCCAGGGTGCAGGGAGGGGCAGCTCCTTCATCCCAGGCTGGGATCATCTCCAGGATTGGGATCATCTCCAGGGCTTGTTCCATCTCCCGATGCTCCCAGTGACCCCACCCCACCTCAAGGTGATCCCACCCCTCCTTTTTCCCCCCCAGAGGACAGAAGTCCCCCCAACTCAAGCTGTGGTTGCCCCCTGGCTCCTCTGACTCCTGCCAGATTTTCAGCGTCCGCGACCCCCTGGGCAGCCGGATCATCGAGCAGCTCCTGGTCTACGAGGCCAAGGCCTTCACCTTGGCCATCTTCATCTCCGTCCACCTGGGGCTGGACTGGCTGCCCACCGTGCTGCAGGTGGAGCTGTCCCTGGACAAGGTCCACCTGGGCAGCTTGGATCAAACCTTTTCCCGCATGTCTGCTCAGTCTGATCCTCCCGACTTCGAAAAAACAACCTCGGCCCGCTCGACGTTCTCCAGCAAAAACGACGGCGGGTCTCTTGAGCTGAAGGCCGGCCCCTACGAAGTGACGGCTGAGATGTCCCCGGAGCTGAGATCCCTCGATGTAGAGCTGGACGAACGTAAGTTCTTAATGTATGATTTGGAAAACCTAGCACCCTCCCGCTGTGGGATCCTCTAGGACACCATAAGCACCTCTGGGCGCCTGTAGACACTGCTAGAACAACACTGGCGCCTCTAGAACCCGGTGGACACCTCTAGAAACCCACAGGCACCACTAGAACCCTCTAGATGCTGCAAGAACCCCACAAGCACCTCTAGAACCTCACAAGCACCTCTAGAATCCTTGACACACCTGAGGAACCTTCAGAAGAACCTCGTGGGCACCAGGAGAACCTCGGGGGAATGACCAGGACCTTCTGGACACCCCTGGACCTTCATGGAAACCCCGGGGTTGGGGGGTCCCAGCCACCACTGACTTCCGCTTTGGGTCCCCCCCAGACATCCCATACTCCCTTTTTGCTTTGCTCAATAAAATTAGAAGTTCTTGCACTTGGTCCAGTGAGTGAAAGATCTGGGATTTGGGATTTCGGGGGACATCTGGGATTTGGGGTGGAATTTGGGGCCTGGTGGGAGAAGGAAAGATTGGAGAGGGGCTGGGATTTTGGGGGTGTTTGAGAACGGGGGGTGACTTGGAACTGGGGGCGATCTGGGAATGGGGAGTCTGGGATTTCAGCGGGGACAGGGGAGGGAATTGGGGAGGAGAAAATCTCACGTTTCCCTCCCTTTTCCCCTCACATTTCCCTTTCCCCCCTCATGTTTCCCGCCCTTCTCCCCTCATGTTTCCCTTTTCTCCCCTCACCTTTCCCGCCATTTTCTCCCCTCACGTTTCCCGCCATTTTCTCCCCTCACGTTTTTTACCCTTTTCCCCTTATCTTGCCTGCTCTTTTCCCCTTACATTTCTCACTTTTCCCCTCACATTTCCTGTTTTTTTCCTTGTTTTTTCCTCCCTTTCCTCCTGCTCTTTTCCCCTTACATTTCTCACTTTTCCCCTCACATTTTCTGCTCTTTTTCCTCTCACACTTCCTGTCTTTCCCCCTCACATTTCCTGGTTTTTTTCCTTGTTTTTTCCTCCCTTTCCTCCTCATATTTTCTGCTCTTTTCCCCTCATGTTTCATGCCCTTTTCCCTCCTCACATTTCTCAGTTTTCCCCTCACGTTTCCGTCCCTTTTCCCCTCATGTTTTCCACCCTTTTCCCCCCTCACATTTCTCACTTTTCCCTCACAATCACACTTTCTGCCTTTCCCCCTCACATTTTCTCACTTTTTCCCCTCACATTTCCCTCCCTTTTCCCCTCACATTTCCCTTCTCCCCTCACGATTCCCACCTGTTTCTCCCCTCACATTTCCTACCCTTTCCCCCCTCACATTTCTCACTTTCTCCCTCATATTTTCTGCCCTTTTTCCTCTCCCACTTCCTGCCTTTTCCCCTTACATTTCCTGGTTTTTTCCTAGTGTTTTCCTCCCTTTCCCCCTTACATTTCCAGCCCTTTTCTCCCCTCACGTTTCCCACCCTTTTCCCCCCCCTCACCTTTCTCACATTTCCCCTCACAATTCCTGCCCTTTTTCTTCTCACACTTCTTGCCTTTCCCCCTCATGTTCCCTGCTCTTTTCCCCTCACCTTTCCTCACATTTCCTGTCTTTTTTCCTCATTTACCTCCCTTTTCCCCTCACAATTTCCACCCTTTTCCCCCTCATGTTTCTGCCCTTTTCCCCCTTTCATTTCTCAGTTTTCCCCTCATGTTTCCCTCTCTTTTCCCCCTCATGTTTTCTGCCCCTTTCCCCCCTCTCATTTCTGTTTTCCCCTCATGTTTCCCTCTCTTTTTCCCTCATGTTTCTCTCCCTTTTCCCCTCACGTTTCCCGCACATTTCTCCCCTCACGTTTCCCGCACATTTCTCCCCTCACGTTTCCCGCCATTTTCTCCCCTCACATTTTCTGCCCTTTTTCTTCTCACACTTCCTGCTTTTTCCCCCTCACGTTTCCCGCCCTTTTCCCCCCTCACATTTCTCACCCTTTCCCCCTTATCTTTCCTGCTCTTTTCCCCTTACATTTCTCATTTTTCCCCTCACATTTTCTGCTCTTTTTCCTCTCACACTTCCTGTCTTTCCCCCTCACATTTCCTACTTTTTTTCCTTGTTTTTTCCTCCCTTTCCCCCTCACATTTTCTGCTCTTTTCCCCTCATGTTTCGTGCCCTTTTCCCCCCTCACATTTCTCAGTTTTCCCCTCACATTTTCTTGCCTTTTCCCCTCACGTTTCCCGCCCTTTTCCCCCCTCACATTTCTCACCCTTTTCCCCTTATCTTTCCTGCTCTTTCCCCCTTACATTTCTCATTTTTCCCCTCACATTTTCTGCTCTTTTTCCTCTCACACTTCCTGTCTTTCCCCCTCACATTTCCTGGTTTTTTTCCTTGTTTTTTCCTCCCTTTCCCCCTCACATTTTCTGCTCTTTTTCCTCTCACATTTTCTGCTCTTTTCCCCTCATATTTCCTGTCTTTTTTCTTCACGTTTTCCTCCCTTATCCCCGCATGTTTCCTGCTCTTTTCTCCCCTCACATTTCCCACCTTTTCCCCCTCACGTTTCCCTTTTCCCCTCATGTTTTCCTCCCTTTCCCCCCTCATGTTTCCCACCCTTTTGTTCCCTCACATTTCCCACCCTTTTTTCCCGTTTCCTGCCCTTTACCCCTCACATTTTCCACGCTTTCCCCCCTCAAATTTCTTACCCTTTTCCCCCTCATGCTGCCCATCATTTTTCCCCTCACATTTTCCACGCTTTCCCCCCTCATATTTCTTACCCTTTTCCCCCTCATGCTGCCCATCATTTTTCCCCTCACATTTTCCTCCCTCATCCAGCCGCAC
Organism: Onychostruthus taczanowskii; assembly: GCF_017590055.1. Taxonomy (NCBI): domain Eukaryota; kingdom Metazoa; phylum Chordata; class Aves; order Passeriformes; family Passeridae; genus Onychostruthus; species Onychostruthus taczanowskii. Next base: position 23,808 of record NW_024503180.1, read on the forward strand.
CCCCCCCAGCCCAGCAGGCACCCCCCCACCAGCAGCACCCCCAGCACGAAGGACACGCAGAAGATGCCCAGGCACCAGCGCACGGCCGCCGGCCCCGACGCCGCGCCCAGCTCGGCCGACAGCCCGAGGAGGAGCAGGGCGAGGAAGGCTTCGGCCACCTTGAGCAGCCCCGAGGGGGTGGCCAGGTACGGGGCGGCCTCGCCGGGTCGCGCCCGGTGCTGGGGGTCACCCCGGGGGTCTGGGGGGTCCCGGGCACGCAGGGGGTGGGGGCGGTCGGGGCTGTGCCCATATAAGGCTTTGGAGAATCTCCTTCCTTCCTCCCCCCCCCTCATCCTGGGGTCGCCCCGCCCCCCCCGGGCGCTGGCTGCATCCTGTGGGTGATGGGGGGGGGGTCCCCAGGGTTTGGGGGAGACCCCCGAGGGGCAGAGGAGACCCCCGAGGCTCCGGGAGAGGGCGCACCCCAGGATCCCCCACCTTGTGTCAACCCCGGCACTCACCCGGGTGGGTTCGGGTTGTTCCGGAGGAGTTTTGGGGGGCTCGGTTCGGGTCCTTATGGACGGGACGGTCCCGGTTCGGCTCCCCTCCGGGCGGGTTGGGCTTCCTTAGCACGGGACGCTGCCGGTTCGGGTGTTTCGGGACGGTTCGGGTTTCTCCGAAGCGGTTTTGCTCCTCCCGGCACGGCTTCCCTCAGGCGGGTCCGAGTTCCCTCAGGCGGGTCCGGCTCCCCTCAGGAGGGTCCGAGTCCCCTCGGGTAGGTTCGGGTCTCCCCGGACAGCTTCGGGTCCTTGTTCGGGGGCCCCCCGGGCGGGTTCGGATCCCTCCGGGAGTGTTCGGGTCCCGCTTCGAGTCCAAGTTCGGGTGTCCCCGAAGCGCTTCGGCTCCTCGCGGTTCGGGACGCTGCCGGTTCGGGTGTTTCCGGAGCGCTTCGGCTCCTCCCGGTTCGGGTCCTTCGGGCGGGTTCGGGTCCCCTCGGGCGGGTTCGGGTCTCTCCGCCGGGCCGGTCCCAGCCGTGTCACTCCGGGCGGTGCCCACCGGGGCGTGGCCAGAAGTGTGACGTCAGGGGGTCCCGGACAATGACGTCAGGGCATCACCACGAACGGGGGGGGGGCTCTGGGGGGTCCCTGGGGTGTCCCCAGATGGGGGAGGGGCACCCACGTGTGACCCCAGCCCGTGGGTGGGTGACACGGGGGACAAAGGGCGGCGCCAACCTGTGGGAGACCCCAGACTCCCTTTAAGGCTCTGCTTCCCCCCAGGATCGCCCCCCTCCACTCACCCTGGAGTGCCCCCTCAGGCCCTCAACAGCACCAACCTTCCCGTCTGCCCCAAATCCACCCCGAACGCCACCAAATTGAGGCCGCTGAGCACGGCCACCAGCACCTTCCTGTCCCAGGGGCACGTGGCGTGGCAGCCGTAGGGTCTCCGGGACTGGCCCCCCATGTCGTCCGAGAAGCTGTACAGCGCCCACAGCACCGTGGCCGCCCCGTAGGCCACCACCCCCAGCCCGGCGTAGACCCCCAGCCCCCAGCGCAGCCCCTCGGGGTCCCTCATCCAGCCGCACCACCCCCAGCCCAGCAGGCACCCCC
>NW_024503181.1:0-548 GCF_017590055.1 Onychostruthus taczanowskii
CTGGGGAGGGAGAAGGGCAGCAGGTGGAGAAGGAGGGTGGGGGGTTTAAAACCACACTGGACACAGCACCCTGTAGCTGTGATATTTTATTTAAAATCCTTTCCTAGGATTTCTCCCCTCCTGAGGAGCTGGGAACCCCAGGATAGAAACGTAAACAATAACTGTCTGCTGCTGTGGAATGCAACAGATGCATCTTCCATTGGTCCACGTGGATTGTTTTCAATTGATGACCAGTCACAGCCACCTGTGCCAACGCTGTGAGCAGTCACAGGGTTTTGTTATACATTCTATTCTATTGCTGTTCTTTGTAACCTTCTGATCTTTCTTTTCTCTCTGTTCTTTTAGTATAGTTTTAATGTAGTATTTTAGTATAATATTAACACAATAAACCAACCTTCTGAAGTGGAGTCAAGCCTCGTGTCTCCACACACAGAGTGTTTGCCTCAACAGCACGCAGCGCCACGGGGTTCTTGGTGAGGAGGTGTTGGTCATGGGCTGTGGGAGCTCAACACATCACTCTGAGTGTCCAGAGTCACCGCGAGAACCCT
>NW_024503182.1:0-548 GCF_017590055.1 Onychostruthus taczanowskii
TTATCCCCCCGAGTTCGGCGTCCCCACCTGCTCGAGCCCCCCCGCTGCCGCCGCCAGCGCTCGGTGATTGTCCTTGAGCAGAATGAGTCCCCCCAAACCTCCCCGGTGGGGGTCGGCGCCCCCCACCCCCAGCGCATATTTCTCCGCCAGGCGGAAACCCGGCGTGGTTTTCCTGGTGCCCGCCACGACCCCCGCCCAGCCCTCCGCCCGGGCCACCGCCACGGCCCTGGCGGCCATCGAGGCCACCCCGCTGCAGCGCCCCAGAATATTGAGCGCCACCCTCTCCCCGCCCAGCACCCCCGCCGCCGGACCCTCCACCTCGGCCACCACCGCCCGCCCGGGGGGCAGCGCCGCCCCCTCGGGCACCCTCCAGGTGACCCGGCACCCCGACACCCCGAAAACGGCCTCGGCGAAGGGGGCCCCCGCCAGGACGCCCGCCGGGCCCGCCCCGGCCTTGCTGAGCAGCTCGGCGCGGGCCGCGGTGTCCCCCAAGGCCGCCAGCGCCGCGTCCGGCCAGGCCGCGTCCTCGTCCAGCCAGGCGCGGGCCA
>NW_024503183.1:0-548 GCF_017590055.1 Onychostruthus taczanowskii
ACGATGTAATCCATCAATATCGCGATACGACCTGTCCGTATCGCGATATCCCCCGTTTATATCGCGATACATCGCGAGAGGTGCGTGCTGTGACGCTCTCGCCCGTTCCTGTCGCGATATAACCCGTTCATATCGCGATGGAACCTGTTGATATCACGGTGTAACCCGTTCCTATCACAATATAACCCATTCATATCGCGATACCCCCGTTCCTATCGCGATATAACCCCTCAATATCACGACATGACCCGTTCCTATCGCGACATAACCCGTTTATATCGTGACATAACCTCTCATATCGCGATATATCCCGACAGGCGTGTGCGGTCTGCGGGGCGCTGGGGGCGCTGTCGCTGCTGTAACCCCTTCCTATCGCGATATAACCCGTTCATATCGCGATATAACCCGTTCCTATCGCGATATAACCTCTCATATCACGATGTAATTTCTCACATCGCGATATAACCCTTCAGTATCACGACATAACCCGTTCATATCGCGATATGTCGCGACAGGCGTTGGCGGTCCGCGGGGCGCTGGGGGCGCTG
>NW_024503184.1:0-547 GCF_017590055.1 Onychostruthus taczanowskii
GCCTCCAGGAACCCCTCAGGAACCCCCAACTGCCCCCCAGGAACCCCCAACTGCCCTCCAAGTATTCCCAGGTGCCCCCAGTGCCCCCAGGAACCCCCCAGGTGCCCCCAGGTGCCCCCGGTGCCCACCAGATGCCGCGGGCGTCGGGCCAGTCGCGGGCCATGCCCGAGGCCAGCAGCAGGGGCGACACGGGCTTGTCGAACAGGAAGTGGTCGTCGATGAGCTGCTGCTGCTCCTGCTCCGTCATGGCCTTCAGCGGGTAGTACTTGCCCTTGAACTCCCCGTCCAGGCTGTTCAGGGCTGCCGGGGGGCGTGGTCAGCGCCTGGACACGCCCCTGGACACGCCCAGGCCACGCCCGAGCCCGACTGGACACGCCCGAGCCAGACTGGACACGCCCAGGCTGGATTGGACACGCCCAGGCTGGATTGGACACGCCCAGGCCATGCTAAATTCGGCCTGGTCACGTCTGTCTGTCCCAAATCCATCCCAAAACCCCACCTGGACATGCCCAAGCCAGACTGGACACGCCCAGGCTGCACTGGACAC
>NW_024503185.1:0-547 GCF_017590055.1 Onychostruthus taczanowskii
TCGGCGGACAGCGCCGTGCCCAGCGCGTTGCCGGCGGCGCAGCGGAACCGGCCCTGCAGGCGCCCGGCCAGGCTGGCGTTGATGACCAAGGTCCCCCCCCCGGGGGACACCGAGACCCCCGCCAGCTCCGCGGGGGACAGCGACGGCGACGGGAACGGGCGGCCCTCGCGCGTCCAGCGGAACCTGCGGGGACACCGCCGGTGACGGTGACAGGGACAGCGACAGCGACAGTGACAGCATGGGACACGGGGACAGCGACAGTGACAGTGACAGGACAGTGACAGTGACAGGGACAGTGACTGCGGGTGACACGGGGACAGCGACAGTGACAGTGACAGGGACAGGGACAGGGACAGTGACAGGACAGTGACAGTGACAGTGACAGTGACAGCGACAGTGGGTGACACGGGGACAGTGACAGTGACAGCGGGGGACACGGGGACAGTGACAGTGACAGTGACAGTGACAGCGGGGGACACGGGGACAGTGACAGTGACAGTGACAGCGACAGTGACAGCACGGGACACAGGGACAGTGACAGTGACAG
>NW_024503186.1:0-547 GCF_017590055.1 Onychostruthus taczanowskii
TCCTTGGAAAATCCTCAGGAATTTCCTCAAAGAGCTGTGAAAAATTCTGTCAATTCTCAAAAATATTCCCCAGAATCCCTCAAAATTCCCCGAAAACTTGGGAAATTTCCTGCAAAATTCCTCAACATTTTCAACCAAAATCCTTCAAAATTTTGGAAAGAAATCCTTGAAAATTCCCCCAAAATGTTTCAAAATTCTGCTAAAAAAATTCTCAAAATTTTCTCCAAAATCCCTCAAAAATTCTGGAAAAAATCCTCGAAAATTCCCCCAAAATTCTGGAAAAAAATCCTCAAAAATTGCCCCAAAATTTTGGGAAAAATCCTCAAAAATTCCCCCAAAATTTTGGGAAAAATCCTCAAAAATTCCCCCAAAATTTTGGCTAAAATCCTTGAGAATTTCCCCAAAATATTTCAACATTTTGGTCAAAAATTCTCCAAAATTTCCTCCAAAATCCCTAAAAAATTCTGGAAAAAATCCTTGAAAATTCCCCCAAAATTCTGGAAAAAATCCTCAAAACTTCCCCCAAAATTTTGGGAAAAATCCTTGA
>NW_024503187.1:0-538 GCF_017590055.1 Onychostruthus taczanowskii
TGTCAAGTTCAAGAAATGTCCATTCTGCTAATAAAAAATAATAGATTTTAACTGATGGCAACTTTATGGTGTAAAAGATCAAAAATCTGGTGTAGTGGTAAATCTGGGACTGAGGTGTAGGAAATTTAACAGCAGCTTTGGGGAGAAATTTGGGATAATTCCCTTTGGAGTGTCAGGTTTGGGTGATTTGATGGAAATTTGTCAGTTGTGTGTCCCAGCTCAGCCTTGGGTCATCCAGAGCAGGGATGGGACAGGTGAGGAGTCCCACAGCTCCTTTTCCCTCCTGGCATCAGCCTGAACCTGCAGAAAACCCCTTGGAACTGCAGGAATCCCTTTTGGCCTGATTTTCCTGGAGCAGGAGCGTGAGGGAGCTGCTGTGGCTTTGAGGGGTCCGCTTGGATCACTGTGCTCCTGGTCAAGAAACTTGGGATTTTCTTTGCTCCTCATACCCCAGTAACTCCTTGTTTGCATTCTAAATCCTTCCTTTAGGAATTCCAGGCCAGCTTTGTGCACAGGAAGAGAGGAATTCCCAAAGCTG
>NW_024503188.1:0-547 GCF_017590055.1 Onychostruthus taczanowskii
CCCCGCCCACAGCGCCGGCCCCGCCCCATAACAAACCCCACCCACTGTGCTGGCCCCGCCCCTAAGAGCATACTCCACCCACAGCGCTGGTTCCGTCCCAAGCAAGCTCCGCCCCTTCATCCTTCGGCCGTGCTGGCCCCGCCCCTGGCAACAAGCCCCGCCCTTAGCAACCCCTCACCCGCACCCCCCACCGGCGCCATTCCCCGTGACGCCATCAGTGACGCCATCAGTGACGCCATCAGTGACGCCATGGCGGCTCAGGGAGATCCGCGGCTTTATTGGGGCGGGGGCTCGTGGGGGTCCCACGGCGGGGGCGGCTCCGCTGGTCCCGGTGCTGGTCCCGTTCCCGGTGCTGGTCCCGTTCCCGGTCCCGGCGCTGGTCCCGTTCCCGGCGGCGGTCCCGGCGCGGTCACTCCTCCTCGCCCTCGCGTTTCCGGTAGCCGTGGATGCGGCCCAGCACCCAGGCGGCGGGCACGAAGAACGAGGCGAACACGGCGGCCAGGCCCAGGGCGGACTCCTGCGGGCACAGCGCCGTCAGAGCCGCGCG
>NW_024503189.1:0-547 GCF_017590055.1 Onychostruthus taczanowskii
TTTGGGGCCGTTTTTGGGGTGCTGGGGTCTCACCCGTTCTCGGGCGCCCGTTTCCGGGCTGCGTGCGCCTTCAGGATCTTCTGGTGCTCGTCGTAGGCCTTGAGCAGGCTGGGGAGGGGGCAGCGCTCAGGGGGGAGCCCCCAGACCCTTTTTGGGGTCCCCCCAGGCTGTTCTGTCCTTGAGCAGGCTGGGGAGGGGGCAGCGCTCAGGGGGGAGCCCCCAGACCCTTTTTGGGGTCCCCCCAGGCTGTTCTGTCCTTGAGCAGGCTGGGGAGGGGGCAGCGCTCAGGGGGGAGCCCCCAGACCCATTTTGGGGTCCCAGGGGAGCCCCCTGGCCCTTTTTAATGTCCCCCCCCAGGACATTTTTATCTTGAGCAGGCTGGGAAAGAGCTGGGAGCCCCCAGACCCATTTCTCTGTCCAACATGCAGCCCCCAGCCCCATTTCAGGGTCCAACAGAGATCCCCCAGCCCCATTTCCCTGTCCCCTGAGAATCCCCCAGCCCCATTTCCCTATCCCACGGGGATCCCCCAGCCCCATTTCCCTGTCC
>NW_024503190.1:0-547 GCF_017590055.1 Onychostruthus taczanowskii
GTAGTAGTAGTAGTAGTAGTAGTAGCTGTCAATTGTAGACTACTAATCAGCAAAATCAATGCTCATTGTAGAAAACATGTTTATCTGTATATTACACATGTGTGGATGGCCATCCCAATTTTGGTTGTTGATAACACCCTGATAAAGCAAGATATATTTTTGATTGTCATGACTGCACCAGCAAAAGCTGGTTAGAATAACCAGTGCTCAGGAATTTGCTCTTCCTCTCTCTAGAGATGTCTGCTGCGGACAAAGAGGGAAATTACCCAACATAAAAGCTGCCATACAATAATTTCCCTCTGTTTTTCACTCTTGAGGCATCAATATATGTTATTATCTGCTCTGAAGAAAGAATAGCTGCTCAGGCAGCGGCTGTGGGTGCCAGGCAGGAAGTGAATATTTGTTTATAAACTATTAACCTCCTGTTGCCTGGGACTGGAACCGCACAGGATGGGCTTGAGCAGACCCCAGATGCAACCTCCATGCCCAGCCCTCCTTCCAGCTTGGCTGGTGGTTAATCTGTTCCTAAAGTGGGTTATTCATGTAG
>NW_024503191.1:0-783 GCF_017590055.1 Onychostruthus taczanowskii
GGCCCATATATGTGGCCAGTTTGCGACACATTTGGGGACACATTTGAGGCCATTTTGGCTTGTTTTGGGGCTGCTTTGGGTTCCCTGGCAGCCATTTTGGCGCCCATTAGCGGCCATTTTGTGGAGGACATTTTGCTCACCTCAGGACATTGGCGGCCATCTTGGCGCCATTGTGAGCCCGTTTTCCGCCATTTTGGGGCCATTTTGAGCCCGATTTTCACCATTTTGGGGCCATTTGGTGACACAAAGCCGCCTCCACGATGTCCCCAACTGTCCCCTCAGCGCCACCGCAGCTGCGCATCGTCCCCGAGCGCTCGGGCCCCGCGCTGGCCCTGGTGTGCCACGCCTGGGGCTTCTCCCCCGCCGAGATCACCCTGAGGTGGCTCCGCAACGGGGCCATCGTTGGGGACACCGTTGGGGACCCATTTTGAGGCACATTTGGGGCACAATTTGGGTCCATTTTGGGGAACATTTTGGGACCATTTGGGACAGATTTTGGTGCCATTTTGGGGAACCTTGGCAGCCATTTTGGGTCACATTTGGGGCCACATTTGGGGCCATTTTGGGACCATTTCAAGGCCAGTTTGTGGCCAGTTTGCGACACATTTGGGGACACATTTGAGGCCATTTTGGGGACCCATTTGAGGCCATTTTGGCTTGTTTTGGGGCTGCTTTGGGTTCCCTGGCAGCCATTTTGGCGCCCATTAGCGGCCATTTTGTGGAGGACATTTTGCTCACCTCAGGACATTGGCGGCCATCTTGGCGCCATTTTGAGCCCGTTTT
>NW_024503191.1:1973-15851 GCF_017590055.1 Onychostruthus taczanowskii
CCACCGCAGCTGCGCATCGTCCCCGAGCGCTCGGGCCCCGCGCTGGCCCTGGTGTGCCACGCCTGGGGCTTCTCCCCCGCCGAGATCACCCTGAGGTGGCTCCGCAACGGGGCCATCGTTGGGGACACCGTCGGGGACACCGTTGGGGACACCGTTGGGGACCAATTTTGAGGCACATTGGGGGCACAATTTGGGTCCATTTTGGGACCATCTGGGGCAGATTTTGGCGACATTTTGGGGAACCTTGGCGGCCATATTGGGCCACATTTGGGCCCATATATGGCGCCATTTTGGGACCATTTCAAGGCCAGTTTGGGGCCATTTGGGGACACATTTGAGGCCATTTTGGGGACGCATTTGAGGCCATTTTGGCCAATTTTGGGGCAGTTTTGGGTACCCTGGCAGCCATTTTGGGGCCCATTAGCGGCCATTTTGTGGAGGACATTTTGATCACCTCAGGACATTGGCGGCCATCTTGGAGCCATTTTGAGCCCGATTTCCGCCATTTTGGCGCCATTTTGAGCTGGATTTTCACCATTTTGGGGCCATTAGGTGACACAAAGCCGCCTCCACGATGTCCCCAAATGTCCCCAACTGTCCCCTCAGCGCCACCGCAGCTGCGCATCGTCCCCGAGCGCTCGGGCCCCGCGCTGGCCCTGGTGTGCCACGCCTGGGGCTTCTCCCCCGCCGAGATCACCCTGAGGTGGCTCCGCAACGGGGCCATCGTTGGGGACACCGTCGGGGACACCGTGGGGGACACCGTCAGGGACACCGTGGGGGACACTTCAGGACAAAGCCGGGTGCTCCCGGTGGGGGACGGAACGTTCCGGACACAGGCACTGAGAAGAGTGAGGACATTGGAGGCATTGGGGCCATTTTGGGACAATTTCAAGGCCATTTTGGGACACATTTGGGGACACATTTGGGGACACGTTTGAGGCCATTTTGGCCAATTTTGGGGCAGTTTTGGGTACCCTGGCAGCCATTTTGGGGCCCATTAGCGGCCATTTTGTGGAGGACATTTTGATCACCTCAGGACATTGGCGGCCATCTTGGAGCCATTTTGAGCCCGATTTCCGCCATTTTGGCGCCATTTTGAGCTGGATTTTCACCATTTTGGGGCCATTAGGTGACACAAAGCCGCCTCCACGATGTCCCCAAATGTCCCCAACTGTCCCCTCAGCGCCACCGCAGCTGCGCATCGTCCCCGAGCGCTCGGGCCCCGCGCTGGCCCTGGTGTGCCACGCCTGGGGCTTCTCCCCCGCCGAGATCACCCTGAGGTGGCTCCGCAACGGGGCCATCGTTGGGGACACCGTTGGGGACACTGTCGGGGACACCGTCGGGGACACCGTCAGGGACACCGTGGGGGACACTTCAGGACAAAGCCGGGTGCTCCCGGTGGGGGACGGAACGTTCCGGACACAGGCGACGATCCAGGTGCCGCCAGGGACATCTGGGGACACTTTGGAGTGCGTGGCGCTGCACCCCACCCTGGAGGAGCCCCTCAGAATCGCGTGGGGTGAGGAAATTTTGGGGGATTTTGGGGTAATTTCGGGGGATTTTGGGATTTTCGGATTTTTAGGAATTTTTGGGATTTTTTCGGGATTTTTTCTGGATTTTTTGGGAATTTTTTGAGGATTTATTTTCATTTTATTGGAATTTTGAGTGCTTTTTAAAGATTTTTTTACAATTTTTGGGGGGATTTTTTGATTTTTTTTCTGGGGGATTTATGAGGATTTTTTTTAATTTTGGGAGTTTGGGGATTTTTAGGAATTTTGGGGATTTTTTAAATTTTTTCTGGATTTTTTGGGAATTTTTTGAGGATTTATTTTCATTTTATTGGAATTTTGAGTGCTTTTTTATGATTTTTTAACAAATTTTGGGAGATTTTTTGGGTTTTTTTCTGGGGGATTTATTGGAATTTTTTTAATTTTGGGAGTTTGGGGATTTTTAGGAATTTTGGGGATTTTTTAAATTTTTTCTGGATTTTTTGGGAATTTTTTGAGGATTTATTTGATTTTTATTGGATTTTTGAGTGCTTTTTAAAGGTTTTTTAACAATTTTTGGGAGATTTTTTGGGTTTTTTTCTGGGGGATTTATTGGGATTTTTTTTAATTTTGGGAGTTTGGGGATTTTTAGGAATTTTTGGGAATTTTTGGAGGGTTTATTCCAATTTTCTTTTGAATTTTGGGCGATTTATTTAAATTTTTCAGGGATGGATCTTAAACATTTTTAGTGTGAATTTCTTTTAATTTTTTGTGGATTTTTTTAAATTTTTGGGGAATTTTATTTAAATTTTTGGGGAAATTTTTTTAATATTTGGGTGTGGATTTTTTTATTTTTGGGGGGATTTTAAAAATTTTTTTGGGTGGATTTCTTTTAATTTTGGGTGGATTTAAAAAAATTATTTGGGGAATTTTTAAAGAATTTTTGGCTATGAATTTTTTTAATTTTGGGTGGATTTTTTTTTTAATTTTGGGGATGAATTTTTTTAATTTTTGGGTGGATTTCTTTGAATTTTGGGTGGATTTTTTTAAAGAATTTTTGGGGATGAATTTTTTAAATTTTGTGTGGATTTTTTTTTAATTTTGGGGATGAATTTTTTTAATTTTTGGGTGGATTTCTTTGAATTTTGGGTGGATTTTTTTAAAGAATTTTTGGGGATGAATTTTTTTAATTCTGGGTCGATTTCTTTGAATTTTGGGTGGATTTTTTTTTAATTTTGGGGATGAATTTTTTTAATTTTTGGGTGGATATCTTTGAATTTTGGGTAGATTTTTTTTAATTTTGGGGCAATCATTTTAAATTTATGTTTGACAACTTGTTTAAATCTTTGAGTGCATTTATTTTAATTTCTGGGTGGTTTTTTTTTTAATTATTGTGAAAAATTTATAAATTTATAGGGAATTAAATTTTTTTTTAATTTCTATGTGGATTTCTTTAAATTTTAAGGATTTTTTTAAAATTTTTGGGTGTGAATTTCTTAAATTTTGGGTGATTTTGTTCCGTTTTGTCCCCGCAGCCCCGGGATTGTCCCCAAGGTTGTCACTCCTGGTGGCCCTGGCGGTGCTGGCGCTGATCCTGGGGCTGCTCCTCTTCACCTTCGGCCTCAGCCGCTACCTCGGGACAGGTGACAGCGAGGGGACACCGAGGTGGCACCGAGGGGACACTTTTCTGTCACTTTTGGGTCATTTTCTGTAACTTTTGGGTCATTTTTATGCTGTTTTTCTTGCTTTTTTGGTCCCGTTTTGGTCTTTTTGGTCTTTTTTGTTCTTTTTTGTCACTACCTGAGGACAGGTGACAGTGAGGGGACACCGAGGTGGCACCTCCGGGACACTTTTCTGTCACTTTTTGGTCATTTTTGGTCAATTTTTGGTCACTTTCATGCTGTTTTTTCTTGCTTTTTTTGTCCCGTTTTGTTGTGTTTTGTCCTTTTTGTGTCATTTTTTGTCCATTTTATGCCACTTTTATGTCACTTTTTGTCACATTTATGTCACTTTTTGTCCCTTTTATGCTGTTTTTTCTTACTTTTCTGTCACTTTTGGGTCATTTTCTGTCACTTTTGGGTCACTTTCATGCTGTTTTTCCTTGCTTTTTTTGTCCCGTTTTGTTGTGTTCTGTCCTTTTTGTGTCACTTTTTGTCCATTTTATGCCACTTTTATGTCCCTTTTTGTCACATTTATGTCACTTTTTGTCCCTTTTCTGTCACTTTTTGTCCCTTTTCTGTCACTTTTTGTCCCTTTTCTGTCACTTTTTGTCCCTTTTCTGTCACTTTTTGTCCCTTTTCTGTCACTTTTTGTCCCTTTTCTGTCACTTTTTGTCCCTTTTCTGTCACTTTTTGTCCCTTTTCTGTCACTTTTTGTCCCTTTTCTGTCACTTTTTGTCCCTTTTCTGTCACTTTTTGTCCCTTTTCTGTCACTTTTTGTCCCTTTTCTGTCACTTTTTGTCCCTTTTCTGTCACTTTTTGTCCCTTTTCTGTCACTTTTTGTCCCTTTTCTGTCACTTTTTGTCCCTTTTCTGTCACTTTTTGTCCCTTTTCTGTCACTTTTTGTCCCTTTTCTGTCACTTTTTGTCCCTTTTCTGTCACTTTTTGTCCCTTTTCTGTCACTTTTTGTCCCTTTTCTGTCACTTTTTGTCACATTTATGTCACTTTTTGTCCATTTTATGCCACTTTTATGTCACTTTTGGTCACTTTTATGTCACTTTTATGCTGTTTTTTCTTACATTTTTGTCACTTTTTGTCCTTTTTTGTTCTTTTTCGTCACTACCTGAGGACAGGTGACAGCGAGGGGACACCGAGGTGGCCCCTCCGGGACACTTTTCTGTCACTTTGTGTCACTTTCTTGCTTTTTTTGTCCCATTTTATTGTGTTTTGTCCTTTTTATGTCATTTTTTGTCCATTTTATGCCACTTTTATGTCACTTTTTGTCACTTTTATGTCACTTTTTGTCACTTTTATGTCACTTTTTGTCACTTTTATGTCACTTTTTGTCACTTTTATGTCACTTTTTGTCACTTTTATGTCACTTTTTGTCACTTTTATGTCACTTTTTGTCACTTTTATGTCACTTTTTGTCACTTTTATGTCACTTTTTGTCACTTTTATGTCACTTTTTGTCACTTTTATGTCACTTTTTGTCACTTTTATGTCACTTTTTGTCACTTTTATGTCACTTTTTGTCACTTTTATGTCACTTTTTGTCACTTTTATGTCACTTTTTGTCACTTTTATGTCACTTTTTGTCACTTTTATGTCACTTTTTGTCACTTTTATGTCACTTTTTGTCACTTTTATGTCACTTTTTGTCACTTTTATGTCACTTTTTGTCACTTTTATGTCACTTTTTGTCACTTTTATGTCACTTTTTGTCACTTTTATGTCACTTTTTGTCACTTTTATGTCACGTCGCTTTTTGTCCTTTTTTGGTCACTTTTTGGTCAATTTTGTGCTGTTTTTTCTTCCTTTTGTGTTGCTTTTTGTCCATTTTTGTCACTTTTTGTCCTTTTTTTGGTCTTTTTTGTCCTTTTTTGTCACTACCTGAGGACAGGTGACAGTGAGGGGACACCGAGGTGGCACCGAGGGGACACTTTTCTGTCACTTTATGTCACTTTTTGTCACTTTTTGTCACTTTTTGCCACTTTTTGGTCACTTTTGTGCTGTTTTTTCTTGCTTTTTTTGTCCCGTTTTGTTGTGTTTTGTCCTTTTTGTGTCACTTTTTGTCACTTTTATGCCATTTTTGTCACTTTTTGTCACTTTTATGCTGTTTTTTGTCCCTTTTTGTCCACTTTTCTCCCTTTCTCACTGTTTTTTTCTCCATTCTCTCATTTTTTCTCCGTTTTTGTCCTTTTTTGTCCACTTTTCCCTCATTTTAATCTCATTTTTGTCCCTGCAGGTTACACCCCGCTCCCCGGTGCCACCCACGCAGGTGAGGGACCCAATGTCACTTCCTGTCACCTCTTTTGTCATTTTTGTCACTTTTTCTCCTTTTTTGTCCATTTTTTGTCACTTTTCCTCATTTTTTGTCCATTTTTTGTCATTTTTTCTCCTTTTTTCTCCTTTTTTGTCACTTTTTGTCACTTTTTCACCTTTTTTGTCCATTTTTTGTCACTTTTCCTCCTATTTCGTCCATTTTTTTGTCACTTTTTGTCATTTTTTATCATTTTTTGTCCATTTTTTGTCGCTTTTTCTCCTTTTTTATAATTTTTTGTCACTTTTCCTCCTTTTTTGCCATTTTTTGTCACTTTTTCTCCCTTTTCCCCCCTTTTCTGTCCCTTCCTCTTCATTTTTGTCACTTTTGTCCCTTTTTTCTTCCTTTTTCTCCCTTTTCTCTCCTTTTTTGAACAATTTTTGTCCCTTTCCTGTCATTTTTGGTCACTTTTTTGTCATTTTCTGTCCCTTTTTGTAACTTTTTGTCCATTTCTCTCTCTTTTTATCCCTTTTCTCTTCCCTTTTCTTCCTTTTTGTCCTTTTTTTCTCCTTTTCTGACACTTTTTGCTCCCTTTTTCCACTTTTTTCTCTCCATTTATCCCTTTATTGTCAATTTTTGGGGTTTTTTTGTCAATTTTTGTCCTTTCTTATCCCTTTTTTCCTTCCCCCCCATTTTTATACCTTTTAATTCATTTTTTCCTCCTTTTTTGTCACTTTTTTCTCCTTTTTTCCCACTTTTCCCTCCTTTTTGTCACTATTTGTCCTTTTCATCTCTTTTTTCCTCATTTCCCCCCTTTTCTCCCTTTTTATTGCTTTTTTCTCATTTTTTTTACTTTTTTCTCCCATTGTGCTCCTTTTTGTCCCTTTTTACTGCTTTTTCCTCTTTTTTTCACTTTCTCTCCATTTTTGCTGGGGTTTTTGTCCCTTTTTTCTCATTTTTTTGTTCTTTTTTCTCATTTTTTCTCATTTTTTATCCCTTTCCCCCATTTTCATCCCTTTTTTCCTTTCTTCTCCCTTTTTTCTCATTTTTTTGTCCCTTTTTTCTCATTTTTTCTCATTTTTTATCCCTTTCCCCCATTTTCATCCCTTTTTTTTCCTTTCTTCTCCCTTTTTTCTCATTTTTTTGTTCTTTTTTTCTCCTTTTTTATCAATTTTTATCCTTCCCCCCATTTTCCTCCCTTTTTTTTCTTTCTTCTCCCTTTTTTCTCATTTTTTGTCCCTTTATTCTCATTTTTTCTCATTTTTTATCCCTTTCCCCCCATTTTATCCCTTTTTTTCCCCTTTCTTCTCCCTTTTTTCTCATTTTTTCCCTTTCCCCCCTTTCTCTTACTTTTTTGTCCCTTTTTTCTCTATTTTTTTGTTCTTTTTTCTCATTTTTTCTCATTTTTTATCCTTCCCCCCATTTTATCCCTTTTTTTTCCCTTTCTTCTCCTTTTTTTCTCATTTTTTTCCCTTTCCCCCCTTTCTCTTGCCTTTTTGTCCCCTTTTTCTCTATTTTTTGCTCATTTTTGCCCGTTTTTGCCCCATTTTCCCCTCCAGGTTACACCCCCCTCCCCGGTGACACCCACGCAGGTGAGGGACCCTCGACGTCACCCTTGGCCCCTCCTTTGTCCCTTTTTCCCCCTTTTTTCCCCCATTTTTTGTCACTTTCCCTTCACAGGGAGCATCTGAGGACCCTCCCAGGACGGCGACGGGGACCAAAAACCCGAAAATCACCCAAATTCAGCCCAAAAATCCCCCAAAAAATCCCCCCAAAATGCCCCCTAAATCCCACCCAAAATCCCCCCAAAAATTCCCAAAAATCCCTCAAAAATCCCCCAAAAATCCCCTAAATTCAGCCCAAAAATTCCCCCAAAATTCCCAAAAAATCCCTCAAAAATCCCCCAAAAATCCCCCAAAAATTCCTCAAAAATCCCCCCAAAAATTCCCAAAAAATTCCTCAAAAATCCTCCCTAAATCCCGCCCAAAAATCCCCAAAATCAGCCCAAAAATCCCCCCAAACTCCCTCAAAAATCCTCCCTAAATCCCACCCAAA
Organism: Onychostruthus taczanowskii; assembly: GCF_017590055.1. Classification (NCBI taxonomy): domain Eukaryota; kingdom Metazoa; phylum Chordata; class Aves; order Passeriformes; family Passeridae; genus Onychostruthus; species Onychostruthus taczanowskii. The sequence goes on from NW_024503191.1 coordinate 9,437, forward strand.
ATCCCCCCAAAATTCCCAAAAAAATCCCTCAAAAATCCTCCCTATTTCCCACCCAAAATCCTCCAAATCCAGCCCAAAAATCCCCCCCAAAATCCCCCCAAAATTCCCAAAAAAATCCCTCAAAAATCCTCCCTATTTCCCACCCAAAATCCTCCAAATCCAGCCCAAAAATCCCCCCCAAAATCCCCCCAAAATTCCCAAAAAAATCCCTCAAAAATCCTCCCTATTTCCCACCCAAAATCCTCCAAATCCAGCCCAAAAATCCACCCCAAAATCCCATTAAAAAACAAAAAAATCACCAAAAATTCCCTCAAAATATCACCCAAAAAACCCCAAAAATTCCATTTAAAAACCCCAAAAATTCCCCAAAATCCCCCTTAAATCCCATTAAAAATCCCCAAAAATCTCCCCAAATCCCACCCAAAAATCCCTTTAAACCCCAAAAAAATCTCCCCAAAAATCCCCAAAATTTCCCCGTTGTGAAAAATAAAGTTGGTGAAAATTTTGGGGATTTTTAGTGGGATTTTTTTTAGGATTTTTAGGGAAATTTGGGGAGGAATTTTGGGAGATTTTGGGTGAGGAGGGATCCCCAAGACGGGGGTCCAGCCGAAATCTGCCCAGCAACCTCTGACGTCACACAAAAGACGATCTGTGATTGGTCAGCGCTCCTCACCCTCGCTTAATGAGTGCCCGTCCATTCCTCGGCCACGCGTGAGCGGCCATTTCCCCTCCGCGTGTCACCTCCAGCCCCCTGTGTCCCCTCTTTGTCACCTTTTTGTCACCTTTTTGTCACATTTTTGTCACTTCCGCGCGTGTTTTTACCCCTCTAAAGCGCCCATTTGCCCCCCACGCGTGTTTTTACCCCCTTAAAACGAACCCCGGCGGCCTTTGAGGCGAATGCCCGTAACCAACATGGCGGCCGCGTCCGTAACGTCGCTAGGGCGCATGCGTAACACACGCAGTGTGGGCAGGAAGGGCGGAAGTTTTATGCCGTACAAGAAAACTGCGCGTGCGCCACCGGAAGTGAACCCCTGCCCGCTATATAAGCGGCCGGGAAGCCCCGTAGCGCTCTTTTTGCCGGGTCGGAGAAGAAGCCGCCGCCATGTGAGGGGGGAAAGCGGGGAAAAAGGGGAATTTTCTGGGAAAAATGGGATTTGTGAGGGGAAAATAGGGATGGGGAAGGCGGCGGGGTGGGAATTTGGGCGGTGAGGGCGGGGGAAGGGGGAAAAGTGGGGATGGCAGCGGTGGGGGGGAGAGCGGCCATGAGGGGAAGTGGGGGGGGAGGGAAGCGGCGGTCTCGGGTTTTTTAAAATTAATTTTAAATTAAAAATTTTCGTTGGGATTGGGGGTTTAGGGAGAGAAAAGGGGGATTGGGAAAAGGTTGAGCGGGAAATAGTGAGAAAAAAGGGGAAATAAAGGGTGGGAAAAGAGGAAGACAGTGGGAAAATGGGGAAATTTTTTTCTCCATATTTTCTCCGGGCTGGAATTAAAGATTCCTATAGGTGAGAATTCCTTGGGTATTTGGGGCTAGAATTCCCAAATTTCCATGGGAGTTTGGATTTGGAATTTCCGAATTTGGGGCTGGGATTCCCAAATTTCCATGGGAGTTTGGGGCTGGAATTCCTGGAATTTGGGGCTGGAATTCCCAAATTTCCAGGGCAATTTGAGGCTGTAATTCGGGGCTGGAATTCCCAAATTTCCATACGAGTTTGGGGTTGGAATTCCCAAACCTCCACAGGAATTTGTGTCTGGAATTCTAGAGGGAATTTGGGGCTGGGATTCCCAAATTTCCATGGGAATTTTGGGTTGGAATTAAAGATTCCTATAGGTGAGAATTCCATGGGTATTTGGGGCTAGAATTCCCAAATTTCCATGGGAATTTGGGGCTGGAATTACTGAAGTTTGGGGCTGGAATTCCTGGGAATTTGGGGCTGGAATTCCTGGAGTTTGGGGCTGGAATTCCCAAATTTCCATGGGAATTCGGGGCTGGAATTTCTGGAGATGGGAACGTGGGATTGGGGCCGGAGCACGGACGACATCCAGATCAACGACGTCTCCCTGCAGGTGGGGATCCCGAAATTCCTGGGAATTTGGGGCTGGAATTCCCAAATTTCCATGGGATTCAGGTCTGGAATGCCCAAATTTCCATGGGAGTTTGGGGCTGGAATTCCAGGGAATTTGGGACTGGAATTCCCAAATTTCCATGGGAATCTGGGGCTGGAATTCCTGGGGTTTGGGGCTGGAATTCCCAAATTTCCCGGGCAATTTGGGGCTGGAATTCAGGACTGGAATTTCCAAATTTCCATGGGAATCTGGGGCTGGAATTCCTGGGGTTTGGGGCTGGAATTCCCAAATTTCCCGGGCAATTTGGGGCTGGAATTCAGGACTGGAATTTCCAAATTTCCATGGGAATCGGGTTGGAATTCCCAAATCTCCACAGGGATTTGGGGCTGGAATTCCTGGAATTCTACAGGGAATTTGGGGCTGGAATTCCCAAATTTCCATGGGAGTTTGGGGTTGGAATTCCCAGAATTCTGGATGGAATTTGGGGCTGGAATTCCCAAATTTCCATGGGAGTTTGGGGCTGGAATTCCAGGGAATTTGGGGTTGGAATTCCTGGAGTTTGGGGCTGCAATTCCCAGATTTCCAGAGGAATTTGGGGCTGCTATTCCCAAAATTCCATGAGAATTTGGGGCTGGAATTCTGGAGGGTATTTAGGTATTCAGAATCACAAATCCAATCCCAAAGTTCCCAAAATTTTTTGGAATTCCCAAATTTTTCAGGATTCCATCGCAGTCATCCCGCGGGGCGTCACGCGGCCGAGAATCGTTTCATTTTTATGGGATTTTTGTGAAATTTGGGCCAAAATCTTGGGTTTTTGGGACTCAGAATCACAAATCCAATCCCAAAGTTCCCAAAATTTTTTGGAATTCCCAAATTTTTTAGGATTACATCATAACAAAGGAGAAATAAATCCACCAAGTACCTCCTTGAGTTCGTATTAGCAGAACGGAAAATATTCAAATTTTGACGCGATTCGAGCCGGAAATTGGCGATTTTTGGCCCTTTTGACCCCAAAACTGATCCCAAAGTTCCCATAATTTTTGGAATTCCCAAATTTTTTAGGATTACATCATAATAAAGAAGAAATAAATCCACCAAGTACCTCCTTCAGTCTGTATTAATGGAATGAAAAATATTCAAATTTTGATGCGGTTTGAGCCGGAAATTGGCGATTTTTGGCCCTTTTGACCCCAAAACTGATCCCAAAGCTCCCAAAATTTTTGGAATTCCCAAATTTTTTAGGATTACATCACAAAAAAGAAGAAATACACCAGGCATTCACTTTACGTTAGCGCGATGGAAAATATTCGAATGTTGACGCGATTTGAGCCGGAAATTGGCGATTTTTGGGCCTTTTGACCCCAAAACCGATCCCAAATTTTTGGAATTCCCAAATTTTTTAGAATTCCATCATAATAAAGAAGAAATAAATCCACCAAGTACCTCCTTCAGTCCGTATTAACGGAATGAAAAATATTCAAATTTTGACACGATTCGAGCCGGAAATTGGCGATTTTTGGCCCTTTTGACCCCAAAACTGATCCCAAACTTCCCAAAATTTTTGGAATTCCCAAATTTTTTAGGATTACATCATAACAAAGGAGAAATAAATCCACCAGGCACTTCCTTCGGTCCACGTTAGCGCGATGGAAAATCTTTGAATTTTGACGCGATTTGAGCCGAAAATTGGCGATTTTTGGCCCTTTTGACCCCAAAACCGATCCCAAATTTTTGGAATTCCCAACTTTTTTTCAGGATTACATCGCGGTGAAGGAGAAGTACGCCAAGTACCTGCCCCACTCGGCGGGGCGCTACGCTGCCAGGAATCTTTGAATTTTTACAGGTTTTTTTATGGGATTTGGGGTGGAAATTTGGGATTTTTGAGGATTACGACCTTGAAACCAATCCCAAAATTCCCACAATTTTTGGAATTCCCAAATTTTTTAGGATTACATCATAATAAAGAAGAAATAAATCCACCAAGTACCTCCTTCAGTTCGTATTAGCGCAATGGAAAATATTCGAATTTTGACGCGATTTGAGCCGGAAATTGGCGATTTTTGGCCCTTTTGACCCCAAAACTAATCCCAAAATTCCCATAATTTTTGGAATTCCCAAATTTTTTAGAATTACATCATAATAAGGGAAAAATAAATACACCAAATACCTTCTTGAGTTCGTATTAACGGAATGAAAAATATTCAAATTTTGACACGATTTGAGCCGGAAATTGGCGATTTTTGGTGCTTTTGACCCCAAAACTGATCCCAAACTTCCCAAAATTTTTGGAATTCCCAAATTTTTTAGGATTACATCACAAAAAAGAAGAAATACACCAGGCATTCACTTTACGTTAGCGCGATGGAAAATACTCGAATTTTGACGCGATTTGAGCCGGAAATTGGCGATTTTTGGGCCTTTTGACCCCAAAACCAATCCCAAATTTCCCAAAATTTTCTGAAATTCCCAAATTTTTTTAGGATTCCATCATAATAAAGAAGAATTCAGTGCTGGAATTCCCAAATTTCCATACGAGTTTGGGGTTGGAATTCCCAAACCTCCACAGGAATTTGTGTCTGGAATTCTAGAGGGAATTTGGGGCTGGGATTCCCAAATTTCCATGGGAATCTGGGTCTGGAATTAAAGATTCCTATAGGTGAGAATTCCTTGGGTATTTGGGGCTAGAATTCCCAAATTTCCATGGGAGTTTGGATTTGGAATTTCCGAATTTGGGGCTGGGATTCCCAAATTTCCATGGGAGTTTGGGGCTGGAATTCCTGGAGTTTGGGGCTGGAATTCCCAAATTTCCAGGGCAATTTTGGGCCGGAATTCAGGGCTGGAATTCCCAAATTTCCATGGGAATTTGGGGCTGGAAATTTTTGTGCTTTCGACCCCAAAACCGATCCCAAATTTTTGGAATTCCCAACTTTTTTTTCAGGATTACATCGCGGTGAAGGAGAAGTACGCCAAGTACCTGCCGCACTCGGCGGGGCGCTACGCGGCCAAGCGCTTCCGCAAGGCGCAGTGCCCCATCGTGGAGCGCCTGACCAACTCCATGATGATGCACGGCAGGAACAACGGCAAGAAGCTGATGACCGTGAGGATCGTCAAGCACGCCTTCGAGATCATCCACCTGCTCACGGGGGAGGTGAGGAGAGCCCCAGAATTGGGGGAATTTGGGAATTTGGGGGGGGAAACGGGGGAAAAGGCAAAAAATCCCGTGAGAAACGGAGGGAAAATGGGGGTTTTAGGGGGGAAAATGGGATTTATAGGGGGAAAAATGAGGGAAAAATGGGATTTTTTAGGGGGAAAAATGGGATTTTTAGGGGGAAAAATGAGGGAAAAATGGGATTTTTTAGGGGGAAAAATGGGATTTTTAGGGGGAAAAATGAGGGAAAAATGGGATTTTTACGGGGAAAAAATGGGATTTTTAGGGGGAAAAGTGAAGGAAAAACGGCATTTTTTTAGGGGGAAAAAAGGGATTTTTAGGGAAAAAAATGAAGGAAAAATGGGATTTATAGGGGGAAAAATGAGGGAAAAATGGGATTTTTACGGGGAAAAAATGGGATTTTTAGGGGGAAAAGTGAAGGAAAAACGGCATTTTTTTAGGGGGAAAAAAGGGATTTTTAGGGAAAAAAATGAAGGAAAAATGGGATTTATAGGGGGAAAAATGAGGGAAAAATGGGATTTTTACGGGGAAAAAATGGGATTTTTAGGGGGAAAAGTGAAGGAAAAACGGCATTTTTTTAGGGGGAAAAAAGGGATTTTTAGGGAAAAAAATGAAGGAAAAATGGGATTTATAGGGGGAAAAATGAGGGAAAAATGGGATTTTTAGGGGGAGAAATGAAGGAAAAATGGGATGTTTTTGGAAGAAAACTGAAGGGAGAATGACATTTTTAGGGGGGGAAAATGGGATTTTTAGGGGGAAAAATGAGGGTAAAATGGGATTTTTAGGGGGAAAAATGAAGGAAAAGTGGGATTTTTAGGGGGAAAAATGAGGGAAAAATGGGATTTTTAGGGGGAAAAATGAAGGAAAAGTGGGATTTTTAGGGGGAAAAATGAGGGAAATTGGGATTTTTAGGGGGGAAAAATGGGATTTTTTGGGGGAAAAATGAAGGAAAAATGGGATTTTTAGGGGGGAAAAATGGGAAAAAAATAATATTTTTAGGGGGGAAAAATGAAGGGAAAATGGGGGAAAAAATCAGATTTTTCCGGGGAAAATAGGATAAAAATGGGATTTGGGGAGGGGAAGAGGACGTGGTTTTTAGGTGGCAAAAATGGAATTTTTAGGGGGAGAAATGAAGGAAAAACGGGATTTTTTTGCAAGAAAACTGAAGGGAAATTGGGATTT
>NW_024503192.1:0-547 GCF_017590055.1 Onychostruthus taczanowskii
CAAACTGGTCCAGGGAACTGGGAGTTACTGGTCCCAACCGGTCCAGACTGGTGCAACGAAACTGGGATTTACTGGTCCAAGCTGGTCCAGATTAGTCCAGGGAAACTGGTCCAAATGGGTCCAAACTGGTCCAGGGAAACTGGGATTTACTGGTCCAAACTGGTCCAGGGAAACTGGGATTTACTGGTCCAAACTGGTCCAGGGAAACTGGGAGTTACTGGTCCCATATCGGGCAGGGAACTGGTCCAAACTGGTCCAAGCTGGTCCAACGAAACTGGGAGTTACTGGTCCAAACTGGTCCAGATTGGTCCAGGGAAACTGGGAACTACTGGTCCAAACTGGTCCAAACTGGTCCAGGGAAATGGGGGATACTGGTCCCAACTGGTCCAAACTGGTCCAAACTGGTCCAAGGAAACTGGGAGTTACTGGTCTAAACTGGTCCAGATTGGTCCAGGAAACTGGGACAAACTGGGACAAACTGATCCAGACTGGTCCAAAGTGGTCCAAACTGGTCCGGGGTAAACTGGGAACTACTGGTCCAAACTGG
>NW_024503193.1:0-547 GCF_017590055.1 Onychostruthus taczanowskii
GCTCACGGGCACTGCTGTAAAGATGAGCTGCCCAAAGGCAAAATTCCCATTTCCTGTCCCTAAAGTCGTCCCCGTCCCTGGGAACAGAAATGTTGTTTATTTTCCCTTCAGACTTTGCTCCAGCTCCTGGCGGGATCCCGGCTGCCCCAACGCCCGCTCCCCTCAGCCGGGCGGCGCCGGCTCCAGATCGCTCTGAGCGTTTGCACCTCCCCGCACTTTCAGGCGTTTTAGGGAAAAAGGGTCATTTCTGCAGGGCTGGCGAGAGCATTCCAGCCCCAAAATCGGGACACGGCGGCCGGGGGGCAGCAGGGGAGTCCCAGGTGGGAGGGAGGAGAAGACGCCGAGATTTTGGGGCTCTGCAGCCTCCGCCCACTTCCTTCCTGGCAGCTGCAGGGGCCCGGAGCGGCCGGGACAGGAAAATAAAGAGTTCGGGGTTTTTGTCATCTTTTTGACATCTGCGTTTCCCAGGGGCGTGGCCAGCTGCTCTGCGGCTCACCAGAGTGCCGGCGGCACAAAAAGCTTCGTGTCGCTGCCCTGGATTTCCCCC
>NW_024503194.1:0-547 GCF_017590055.1 Onychostruthus taczanowskii
TCACTTCTTTCTAATGCCATTTAACTTTAAGTTTTTGTCTCCATGGGAGCTTGGGAGGGCTAGGGCTATTTTGACAACCCAAGTAAGTGAAATCAAAATAGTTTAAAAAACATACAATCTTTAGCCAGACTGATGGATGGTCTGGCATTTCTGCTTGCCTCTTTAACCCTTTCACTCCAAAGTCATTTCCACACCTGAGAGAAGGGTCATTTGTTATCTTTTTTGCATTCCTCTTGGCAATTGATGCTTTCTATTTCTTTCTCAGACTTTGAGCTAACCCATGAAATCTAAAGCAGTTTTTCATTACTTTTATGAAAGAAATGAGCTAAACTGCTTTTCCAAAAGCCTTTCTTTATACCCTGTAGGGAAGGCATCCCAGGAAGGAAGGGGAAAGAACCCATGTGCCTGGTGTACTGTTATTTTTCTAGGCACCTTTGAATTTACATGGTATTAAAAACTCTTGAGATGGCCTGAGCATCATCAGGCTTCTGGGCTGGAGGCACCGAGTCCAGGGGAAGGTATCAGAGTAAGGCAAGGATGAGCACAC
>NW_024503195.1:0-555 GCF_017590055.1 Onychostruthus taczanowskii
TTTGGGGGGCTCAGGGGGTTTTGGGGGTCCCACCTGCCCCTCCTGGGCCGCCCGCAGCTCCTGCGGCTCCAGGGTCCGGGTCTGGAGCTTCTCCTGCAGCTCCTGGGGGAGCAAAACCCCAAAATCAGCCCAAATCAGCCCAAAATAAACCCAAAATCACCCCCAAATCAGCCCAAAATAAACCTAAAATCATCCCCAAAATAAACCCAAAATCATCCCCAAATTCACCCCCAAAATAAACCCAAATCAGCCTAAAATAAACCCAAAATCATCCCCAACAGCCCAAAATAAACTCAAAATGAACCCCAAAATCAGCCCAAAATGAACCCCAAAATCAGCCAAAATAAACCCAAAATCATCCCCAAAATCAGCCCAAATCAGCCCAAAATAAACCCAAAATCATCCCCAAAATAAACCCAAATCAGCCCAAAATAAACCCAAAATCACCCCCAAAATAAACCCAAAATCACCCCCAAATCAGCCCAAAATAAACCCAAAATCACACCCAAATCAGCCCAAAATAAACCTAAAATCATCCCCAAAATAAACCCAAAA
>NW_024503196.1:0-547 GCF_017590055.1 Onychostruthus taczanowskii
TTTGGGGTGTTTTGTGCCATTTTTGGGGTGTTTCAGGCTGTTTTAGGGTGTTTAGGACCGGTTTTGGGGTGTTTCAGGGTGTTCCGGGCTGGTTTTGGGTTGTTTTGTGCCGGTTTTGGAGTGGTTTAGGGTGTTCTGTGCCATTTTTGGGGTGTTTCAGACTGTTTTAGGGTGTTTCAGGCTGTTTTGGTGTCTTTTGGGGTGTTATTTTGCCATTTTTTGGGGTGTTTTGAGCTGTTTTGGGGTGGTTTTTGCCATTCTTGGGGTATTTCAGGCTGATTTTGGGGTGTTTTTGTGGTGTTTTGTGCCATTTTGGGGTGTTCCGGGCTGTTTCAGGGTGTTTTGTACCATTTTTAGGGTGTTTCAGGCTGGTTTAGGGGTGGTTTTTGCCATTTTTTGGGGGGTTTTGAGCTGTTTTGGGGTGGTTTTTGCCATTTCTGGGGTTGTTTTTTGCCATTTTTGGGTGTTTTGGGGTGTTCTTTGCCATTTTTGGGGTGCTTTGGGCTGTTTTGGGGTGTTGTGTGCCATTTTTGGGCTGTCTCAGGCT
>NW_024503197.1:0-547 GCF_017590055.1 Onychostruthus taczanowskii
TTTTCCTTTTTTAATTCCCTTTTTCATTCCCATTCCCCCTATCATTTCCATTTTCCCAACTTTCCCTCTTTTTCTCTCAAAAATTTTTCATATTTTTGTTCCCATTTTTTTTCCCCTTTCCCACTTTTCCCTCTCCCCTTCCCCCACCCTTTCCCATTTTTTCCCGTAATTCCCCCCATTTTTCCCCCACTTTCGTGCCTTTTTTCCCTTTTCCCCCCCCATTTTCCCCCCGATTTTTCCCCGTTTCCCCCCCATTTTCCCCCCGATTTCCTCGGGGTTTTTTTTGCCCGTTTTCCCCGTTTTTTGCCCCATTTCCTCCTCACCCTTGAGGCAGCCCCGGGCCCCGTCCAGGCACTCTGGGGACAGCTCGTTGTCCCCGAAGGAGCCCAGCAGCTCGGACACCACCAGGTCGGCGCGCTCGGGCGCGGCCCAGCCCCGCATGTCCCGCGACACCACCGACACCTGCGAGCCCCACTCCTCCCACTGGCAGTTCTCCAGCCTAATTAGCGGCAATTAGCGCTAATTAATCCATTAGGAATCCTTAAAA
>NW_024503198.1:0-547 GCF_017590055.1 Onychostruthus taczanowskii
GAGAGGGGACAGAGGGGACAGAGGGGAGGACAGAGGGCAGAGCTGGCTGCTCCCTCCTGCAGGAACCAGAGCTGACGAGTGCCAGCCCTGCTGCCAAATCCCCAGCCTGGCATTCCCCGCAGTGTTGGTCAAACACTGAAATCCATTCATTTGTCCAAAAACAAACCCGCAGGGCTCTCCACGGGGACAAAGCCGCTCCCTGTCTGTTCCTGCCACCCTCCCCGCGGTGGCAGCGGGCACAGCCCCCTGCCAGCCCCACAGATGGCACCGGGGGGTGGCACAGCCCCCTGGGGTTTGCTCGGTGGGGTTGGAGCAGGAGCTCTGGCACGGCAGAGCTCGGGAAGGATTTGGGGCTGTGGGGCTGTGGCCTGAGCTCTGCTCCCCTCCATGCCCGGTGCTGCTGGGCCAGGACAGAGCTGGGGGCGCTGCCTTGGCCCCAGGGCACCCGGGTTAGGGTCAGGCTGCAAACCATGGCCAAGAGTCAAGGAACGGGACACAAGGATGGGGATGCTGTGCTGCCCACCAGGGTGGGATGGATGGATGGATG
>NW_024503199.1:0-546 GCF_017590055.1 Onychostruthus taczanowskii
TGGGGGGAAATTGGGAAAAATTGGGGGCAAAAATTGGGAGAAATTGGTGAAATTTGGGTGAAAATTAGGGGAGAAGTGGGGAAAAATGGGGTTAAAAATGGGATTGATTTGGGATTTTGGGGGTTATGCGAAGGTAAAGAAAGGGTTAAAAATGGGGGGAAACTTGGGGGAAATTTGGATGAAATTGGGTAAAAATTGGGTAAAATTTGGGGAAAAATTGGGGGGAAAATGGAGGGAAATTGGGTGAAAATTGGGGGAGAAACGGGGGAAAAATGGGGTTAAAATGGGATTTATTTGGGGTTTTTGGGGTTATGTGAAGGTAAAGAAAGGGTTAAAAATGGGGAAAAATTCTGGGAAAATTTGGGGGAAAATGGGAAAAATTGGGGAAAAATTGGGTGAAATTTGAGTGAAAATTGGGGGAAATTTGGGGGAAAAATGGGGATAAAAATGGGATTTATTTGGGTTTTTTGGGGGGTTATGTAGAGGTAAAGAAAGGGTTAAAATGAATGAAAAAGGGTTAAAAATTGGGGAAAAAATTGGGGAAAA
>NW_024503200.1:0-546 GCF_017590055.1 Onychostruthus taczanowskii
GCCTCCACTCCTGGCCACGGAGTCACGACGATTCCTTCTGTTAGAAGCTGCTGGAAGTTTCCTGCTTCCACAATGTCCGTCAGAACCGATCTCTGATGGCTCCAAAGGTGGATGTCCACCGTGCAGCTCAGTGACATTGGCTCTGCTGGACATGGCGGAAGGTTCTGGCACCTTCTCAAGGCTGGGCCAGTTAGAGATGGCAGTTACACCTCTGTGGTAATAGATTTAAGCAACCAAAATCAAGTTGTGACACAGTTTTAATTTTTGATTAGAGAAAAGCTGGAGCGAGAACATGTGAGGAGAATAACATGCAGACTTCATGTGCAGTGGAGAAGTAGGTGGAGGAGATGCTCCACGCTCCAAAGCCGAGGTTCCTCTGCAGGCCATGGTGAGACCATGGTGAGGCAGCAGCGCTCCGGCAGCCCACGGGTATCCATGGGGAAGCAGAGATTCACCTGCATCCTGTGGAGGAGCCATGCACCAGAGGAGGTGGATGCCTGGAGGAGGCTGTGATCCTATTGCTATGTTTGCCCAATTATCCAATCA
>NW_024503201.1:0-546 GCF_017590055.1 Onychostruthus taczanowskii
TTATCCCCATTTTTCCCCCTTTCCCCATTCCCCCACCCCCCTTTTCCCCAAATCTCCGTTTCTCAGCCCAAATCCGTCCCCGCAGGCCGTGGCTGCTCCGGGCGACGCTCCGCGCATTCCGGGGCTCCCTGCGGCGAGCGCTGCGCCCGGAACGGCCCCAAAACTGCCCGGAATCACCCCAAAATCACCCGGAATGGCCCCAAAACCGCCCGGAATGGGCCCAAAATCACCCGGAATGGCCCCAAAACCGCCCGGAATGGGCCCAAAATCACCCGGAATGGCCCCAAAACCGCTGGAATCGCCCCAAAATCGCCCCCGGGACATCGAGCGCTCTGCCCCGGAGCAAGCACCCCAAAACTCGGCCCCAAACCGCCCGGAATGGCCCCAAAACCGCCCGGAATGGGCCCAAAACCGCCAGGAATGGCCCCAAAACCGCCCGGAATGGCCCCAAAACCGCCCGGAATGGCCCCGAAACCGCCCGGAATGGCCCCGAAACCGCCCGGAATGGCCCCAAAATCACCCGGAATGGGCCCAAAACCGCCCGGA
>NW_024503202.1:0-13718 GCF_017590055.1 Onychostruthus taczanowskii
GGGAAATTTGGGAAAATTTTGGGGAAAATCAGGCACTTTCGGACCCAAACGCGGCCTCAAATTCAGGGATTCTGCCCCAAAATGGACGGGATTCTGCCCCAAATTAACCCCAAACCCCGCAGCCGCTGGCTGCAGAGAGGAGAGAAAAGGGCAAGATTAGGGAAATTTGGGGAAAATTTGGGAAAATTTGGGAAAAATTTGGGGAAAATCGGGGGGTTTTGGACCAAAACGTGGCCTCAAATCCAGGGATTCTGCCCCAAAACTGAGGGGATTCTGCCCAAAATCAACCCCAGACCCCACAGCTGCTGGCTGGGAAGAGGAGAGAAAATGGAGGTGTTGGAGAAATTTGGGAATTTGGGGAAAATTTGGGAAAATTTTGGGAAAAATCGGGCACTTTCGGACCCAAATCTGGCCTCAAATCCAGGGATTCTGCCCCAAAATCGAGAGAATTCTGCCCAAAATCAACCCCAAACCTCCCGTCCTGCCCGTAGCTGCTGGCTACAGAGAGGAGAAAATGGAGGAGTTGGGGAAATTTGGGAATTTGGGGAAATTTGGAAAAATTTGGGGAAAATTTGGGGAAAATGGGGCACTTTCAGACCCAAATGTGGCCTCAAATTCAGGGATTCTGCCCCAAAACTGAGGGGATTCTGCCCCAAATCAACCCCAAACCTCCCATCCTGCCCGTAGCTGTTGGTTGGGAGAGGAGAGAAAATGGAGGAGTTAGGGAAATTTGGGAATTTGGGGAAAATTTGGGGAAATTTTGGGGAAAATTTGGGGAAAATCGGGCACTTTCAGACCCAAGCGCGGCCTCAAATTCAGGGATTGTGCCCCAAAATCGAGAGAATTCTGCCCAAAATCAACCCCAAACCCCGCAGCTGCTGGCTGCAGAGTGGAGAAAAGGGCAGGATTAGGGAATTTTGGGGAAAATTTGGGGAAAATCGGGCACTTTCGGACCCAAACGTGGCCTCAAATCCAGGGGTTCTGCCCCAAATCAACCCCAAACCTCCCATCCTGCCCGTAGCTGTTGGTTGGGAGAGGAGAGAAAATGGAGGGGTTAGGGAAATTTGGGAATTTGGGGAAAATTTGGGGAAAATCGGGCACTTTCGGACCCAAACGTGGCCTCAAATCCAGGGGTTCTGCCCCAAATCAACCCCAAAAATGCCCCAATTTCACTCCAAATTTTGCTCAAAATGCTCAGATTTCACCCCAAAATCCCAAATATTTTAGGGAATTTCACCCAGACCCTTGGATGTGATTTTGGAGGGGTTGTAGGATGACTGTTCCCACCCCAAATCCCCCAAAATCCACCCCAAATCCCCCAAAATTGAGCCGATATCACCCAAAAATCGCCCGATTTTAATCCCGATTTTGCCCAAAATCCTCAGATTTCACCCCAAAATCCCAAATATTTTTGGGAATTTCGCTCAGATCCCAGGATGTGATTTGGGGGATGGTGTAGGATGACAGTTCCCACCCAAAATCCCAAATTTCACCCCAAATCCCCCAAAATTCAGCCGATATCACCCAAAAATCGCCCGATTTTGATCCCGATTTTGCCCATAATCCTCAGATTTCACCCCAAAATCCCAAATATTTTTGGGAATTTCGCTCAGATCCCAGGATGTGATTTTGGAGGGGTTGTAGCACAACCGTTCCGACCCCAAATCCCAGAATTCTACCCCAAAATCCCCCAATTTCACAGGAAAATTGACCCATTTCAGTCCCATTTCACACAAAATGCTCCAAATTTTGCCCAAAATCCGCACATTTCACCCCAAAATCCCCAAATTTTTTTTGGGAATGTCACTCACATCCCCCGGAGCTGTACTGGCCCTGCCGGCTGTAGCTCAGGGCAGGTTGTACAACGACTGTTCCCACCCCAAAATCCCACAATTTCAACCAATTTTGCTCCCAATTTCACTCCAAACACTCCCAATTTTAACCAAAATCCGCACATTTCACCCCAAAGTCCCCAAATTTTTTTTGGGAATGTCACTCACATCCCCCGGAGCTGTACTGGCCCTGCCGGCTGTAGCTCAGGGCAGGCTGTACAACGACTGTTCACACCCCAAATCTCACAAAATTCAGCCAATTTCACTCCCGATTTTGCCCAAAATCCGCAGATTTCACCCCAAAATCCCAATTTTTTTGGGAATGTCAGTCACACCCCCCAGAGCTGTACTGGCCCTGGTGGCTGTAGCTCAGGCCAGGTTGTACAACGACTGTTCACACCCCAAATCTCACAAAATTCAGCCAATTTCACTCCCGATTTTGCCCAAAATCCGCAGATTTCACCCCAAAATCCCCAATTTTTTTGGGACTGTCACTCATCCCCCGGAGCTGTACTGGCCCTGCTGGCTGTAGCTCGGGGGGGGGTTGTAGGAGGACTGTTGTCCATAGCTCTGCTGGTTGTAGCCCCCGCTCTGCTGTTGGTTGTAGCCCCCGCTCGGGGCCTGCCCGTAGCTGGAGCTGCCGGAGCCGCTGCCGTAACTGGGTGGAAAAAAGGGAATTTTAGTAAAAAATGGGAATTTGGGGGGAAAAAATGGGAATTGGGGACAAAAAAAACAGGGGGAAAGCGGGGGGGGAACACAGCAACAGGGGGGAGTTGCAGAAAAAATGTGGAATTTTCAAACACAGCTGGAATTTGACTGAAAAACAGCCGGAATTTCACCCAAAAATAACCGGAATTTCACCCAAAAAATAATTAGAATTTAACACCAAAAACCAACTGGAAGTTATCCCAAAAATAAGGAGAATTTCACCCAAAAAACAGCTCAATTTTGCCTGAAAAACAACTGGAATTTGCTCCAAAAATAACCAGAATTTCACCCCAAAACCAGCTCGATTTTGCCTGAAAAACAACTGGAATTTCACCCCAAAAAAACCCCAGAATTTCACCCAAAAAAACTAGAATTTCACCAAAAAAACACCTTGAATTTGACCAAAAACCACCCAAAAAACACTCGAAATTCACCCAAAAAACAGCCGGAATTTCACCCCAAAAACAGCCAGAATTTCACCCAAAAAACAGCTGGAATTTCATCCAAAAAACAGCTGGAATTCACCACAAAACAGCCAGAATTTCACCCAAAAAACAGCTGGAATTTCACCCCAAAAAACAGCTGGAATTTCACCCAAAAACAGCTGGAATTCCACCCAAAACAGCTCGAATTTCACCCCGAAACAGCTGGAATTTCACCCAAAACAGCTGCAATTTCACCCCAAAACAGCTGGAATTTCACCCAAAAACAGCTAGAATTCACCACAAAACAGCCAGAATTTCACCCCAAAACAGAGGCAATTTCAGCCAAAACCCACCAAGAATTCACCCCAAAACCAGCTGGATTTTCACCCACAAAACAGCTGGAATTTCACAAAAAAAAATAGATGGAATTTCATGAAAAAAACAGCTGGAATTTCACCCAATAAACAGCTGGAATTTCACCACAAAACAGCCGGAATTTCACCCCAAAACAGAGGGAATTTCACCCAAAACCCACCAAGAATTCACCCCCAAAACAGCTGGAATTTCACCCCAAAACCAGCTGGAATTTCACAAAAAAAAAAAGATGGAATTTCACCCCAAAACAGCTGGAATTTCACCAAAACACAGCCGGAATTTCACCCCGAAACAGCTGCAATTTCACCCCAAAACAGCCGGAATTTCACCCCAAAACAGCTGGAATTTCATCCCAAAAACAGCTGGAATTGGACCAAAATCAATAATTAATTAAGAATTAATTAATTAACGAGCTAGCAGACCCATAGGCAGCTGCGGGGGGCTGTGAGCAGCCAGGGTGGGAGGAGCTCTGGGGTCACTGGCAGTGACTGGGATGGGGTTTGGGTTAATGACAATGATCAATCACTACTAATTAACTAATTAACAATTAATTAATCACCTCCCAGAGGCCGAGGCAGCTGTGAGCAGCCAGGGTGGGAGGAGCTCTGGGGTCACTGGCAGTGACTCCCCCTGGCCGTAGCAGAGTCCCAGCTCTGGCTTTGGGGCAGTTTGGGCTCCAATGGAACAGAACAACGGGGATTTTTGTATTTTTTTGGGAATTTTGGGATATTTTAGGATAGTTTTTGTCACTCACCGCTCTGGCTCTGCCCGTAGGAGGAGCTGCACCCCCCTGGCCGTACCCCAGTCCCAGCTCTGACTTTGGGCAGTTTTGGCTCCAATGGAACAGAACAATGGGGATTTTTGGGATTTTTCCCTATTTTTGGGATATTTTAGGATAGTTTTTGTCACTCACCGCTCTGGCTCTGCCCGTAGGAGGAGCTGCACCCCCCTGGCCGTACCCCAGTCCCAGCTCTGACTTTGGGCAGTTTTGGCTCCAATGGAACAGAACAATGGGGATTTTTGGGATTTTTCCCTATTTTTGGGATATTTTAGGATAGTTTTTGTCACTCACCGCTCTGGCTCTGCCCGTAGGAGGAGCTGCACCCCCCCTGGCCGTAGCCCAGTCCCAGCTCTGGGTTTTCAGCAGGTTTAGGGTACAATGTGATACAAGGCTGGGGATTTTTGTATTTTTTTGGGAATTTTGGGATATTTTAGGATAGTTTTTGTCACTCACCGCTCTGGCTCTGCCCGTAGGAGGAGCTGTACCCCCCTGGCCGTAGCCCAGTCCCAGCTCTGGGTTTGGGCAGTTTTGGGTCAGTTTGGGCTCCAATGGGATAGAAGGCTGGGGATTTTTGTATTTTTTTGGGAATTTTGGGACATTTTAGGATGTTTCTCCTCACTCACCGCTCTGGCTCTGCCCGTAGGAGGAGCTGCACCCCCCTGGCCGTAGCAGAGTCCCAGCTCTGGCTTTGGGGCAGTTTGGGCTCCAATGGAACAGAACAACGGGGATTTTTGTATTTTTTTGGGAATTTTGGGACATTTTAGGATGTTTCTCCTCACTCCCCGCTCTGGCTCTGCCCGTAGGAGGAGCTGCCCCCCCCTGGCCGTACCCCAGTCCCAGCTCTGACTTTGGGCAGTTTTGGCTCCAATGGAACAGAACAATGGGGATTTTTGGGATTTTTCCCTATTTTTGGGATATTTTAGGATAGTTTTTGTCACTCACCGCTCTGGCTCTGCCCGTAGGAGGAGCTGCACCCCCCTGGCCGTACCCCAGTCCCAGCTCTGACTTTGGTCAGTTTTTGCTCCAATGGAACACAACAATGGGGATTTTTGGGATTTTTCCCTATTTTTGGGATATTTTAGGATAGTTTTAGGATGTTTCTCCTCACTCCCCGCTCTGGCTCTGCCCGTAGGCGGAGCTGTACCCCCCCTGGCCGTACCCCAGTCCCAGCTCTGACTTTGGGCAGTTTTGGCTCCAATGGAACAGAACAATGGGGATTTTTGGGATTTTTCCCTATTTTTGGGATATTTTAGGATAGTTTTAGGATGTTTCTCCTCACTCCCCGCTCTGGCTCTGCCCGTAGGCGGAGCTGTACCCCCCCTGGCCGTACCCCAGTCCCAGCTCTGACTTTGGGCAGTTTTGGCTCCAATGGAACAGAACAATGGGGATTTTTGGGATTTTTCCCTATTTTTGGGATATTTTAGGATAGTTTTAGGATGTTTCTCCTCACTCCCCGCTCTGGCTCTGCCCGTAGGAGGAGCTGTACCCCCCCTGGCCGTAGCCCGAGTCCGAGCTCTGCCCGTAGCCCCCGTAGCTCTGCTGGGAGTAGCCCTGCCCCCCTCCCTGCGAGTAGCTCTGGCTGGGGGGGGCGGGGTAGGCGCCGTAACTGCCGAAAAAAAAACCCAAAAAAACCCCAAAATTAGGAAAAATTCCAGAGATTTTTAAGGATGGGGAAGGGTTGGGAAAGGGGGAGGGGGGGGGGTTGTACCTTTGTGTCGCCGTCTGGCTGTAATCTGGGGAGGAAAGGGTTAAAAGTTGAGTTAATCGAGGGAAAATCGCTTCAATTAAATTTATTTGCCTTAATTAATTATACCTGGGGAGGAAAGAGTTAAAAAAAAAAAAAAAAAACCACGGGGACACTTAAAAAAAGTTTTCCCTGATTTATTACATCTGGGTAGGAAAAGGTTAAAGAGCTGAGGTTGATCAAGCAAAAATTGATTAAAATAAATAATTGTTCCCTAATTAATTCCATCTGGAAAGTGTTAAAAAAAAAATTGGGGTGAATCCAGCAGAAATCACTTCAAATAAATCGGTTTTTTTTTCCTGGTTAATTCCCCACGGGGACACTTAAAAAATGTTTTCCCTGATTTATTACATCTGGGTAGGAAAAGGTTAAAGAGCTGAGGTTGATCAAGCAAAAATTGATTAAAATAAATAATTGCTCCCTAATTAATTCGATCTGGAAAGTGTTAAAAAAAATTTGGGGAGAATCCAGCAGAAATCACTTCAAATAAATCGGGTTTTTTTTCCTGGTTAATTGAATATGGGCAGGAAAGGGTTAAAAATCTGTGGTTAATTAATCAGGAATCACTTAAGATCAATCTATTTTATCGAATTTATTCAGTCTGAGAAGGAAAGGGTTAAAAGCTCGTGGTTAATTAATCAGGAATCGTTTAATTTAAATGTATATTATTATTTGATTATGTATTTATTGATTATTAAAACAGCATTTTAATTATGGAAATGAGGGCGGAATTATCTTACAATTAACCCACTTTAATAATATTACTGATTATTAATTAAATACCTTCAAAGTAAGTCTTTAATTCTTTAAATATCTGTTAATTATTAATTATTTTTATTACAGAAGTAACACCAAAGTTATTTTACGACCAACCCACTTCATTAAAATGATTGGCTATTGATTAAGTGGCTTTAATTACAAAACAAATTAAGTTTTATCTTAAAATAAATCTATTTTTTACAGTAATTAACGCCTTTAATTAAGTCATTTCCCACCACTAATTACCAACAGCGTGGTTTTAAACACAATCATTCACCTTTCAATTATTTAATTTATTGCTCTTAACAATTAACAAACTCCTTTTATTACACGCAACAAAAATATCATTATATCTCAAAACAAATCCATTTTTTACATTAATTAACGCCTTTAATTAAGTCGTTTCCCACCACACTAATTACCAACAGTGTGGTTTTAAACACAGTCATTCACCTTTCAATTATTTAATTTATTGCTCTTAACAATTAACAAACTCCTTTTATTACACGCAACAAAAATATCTTTAAATTAATTAACCTCAAAAGTTAATTAACTAATAAATACTTTAAAATCAATTCTTTACATTATTAGCTGTGATTAGGGCGGTTTTAATTAAGAAATAGACACAAAAATAACTCCATTATTGTTAATACCCCTAGTTAATATTCATATCAGTCACTAATTAATGTAATCATTGCATATTAATAGGCTTTTAATTAGGAAAATTAGCACAAACCCAACATTAACTCCATGTATTTAAAGGGTTTTACACTGATTTTTATAAAGTGCTCCCTTAATGATTAATAAGACAAATTAATGACTTTAAAGATTTTCCCCACCGATTTCCATAATTAAAATCCAATCAATACCCACTTATCAATAAATCCATTTTTATTTCTTTATTTCTGTAATTAAAAGCACTTCATTAACCGATAATGAGAAAAACAATCACCCTGTTAAAACCTAAAAGCCCCTAATTTTATAAAATACTTCCAATTACAAAAATTTAATTAAAGAACTCGAAATAAACAAAACTTAACGAGCGTAAAAATAACATTTAAATAAAAAATCAATTAATTAACGGCGTTACTTATTAGCAGGAAGTCTCTAACTACAGAAACAGAATTAAAAGTGCCTTAAAATAAATATATTTTAACAATTTAATTAAGGTAATTAAGAGTAATTTTTGGTTTTAGGGCAGAAATAGCGAAATTTTGACACAAAATAAAGGAAAATTTGGGAGTTTCACCCACCCTAAAGCACCAAACCCTGATGAAGAGGGAAATTTCCCGCCCAAAAATAAAATTAACGATTTTATCCCCCAAAATCACCGCAAATTTGGATTTTAATTATAAAAAAAGTGAAACTAAAGATGAATTTTATTGTTTAAATGTGAAAAAGGACGGGAAGCCTTAAAGCCCCCTCAGGCTCAGCACAACGAAAAGGGTCTAAAATTCCGATTTTTACAGCAAATATCCGCTTCAAAAAGCACTCAGAGCTCGAATTTCATTATTTACGCGTCATAAAAAAATAAAAACTAAAATAAATTTAATTATTTAGACAGAAAAATTCCAAGAAAAAGTTAAAATTTTCCTCAGGCAGCGCACGACAAAAGGGGGTGTGAAAACACGTGATTGTAACAGCAAAAAGCGTCAAAAAGATCACAAAAACAACGAATTAAACAATTTATACGCGAAATTCAAAAGGATAAATTTAAACTTTAAATATTTAGATCTTCAAATGAAAGTACAATTTTAAAACTCCCCTCAGGCTTTGTCTAACAAAAGACGTGCCCCGGGGGGGGAATATTTGGACAGTCTAAAAACCTCCATTTACCATCGAAATTCTTTCAAAAAGTGACATTATCAGCACAATAAAACTCAAATTTAGTTATAAAACTTTGTATTTCGTTAAAATACTTTTAATTTTCCCTCAGAAATCCGCACCTAAGAGCGCGGGACTGAACCCTCCCCCTCACGACACGGCGGCGATTTCCCCTCACGCAGGGGAGAAACCGCGGGGGGGAATTTTTTTTAAGGTCGAAACCGAAGTTTTAGGGTTTAATTTCTGATGTGTTTGAATAAATTTGATTCGTTTGATTTGACCGATTTGGATTTAATTTGATTTAACGGAAGGACCCGGATGTGTCACTGCGGCAGCGGCGCCGCGCACGCGCCGCTCGCACAAAATGGCGGCGGTGGCGCAGAGGCAAAACCACAAAATGGCGGGCGGGGGAAAAAAGCGGGTCCCAGACCCCCTGAAACACCCCGGAATTAACCCAAAATCTCAACAAATTCCCGGGAATTCCAGACGAGATTCAAGTTTTTGGGTTAAAATTGGGAGTTTCGGGGTTAATTTTCTTCCCCGCTGCAGGCGTGCAGCATCCGGGCGCGGCGCTTTGTTCGGCCCCCGCCCCATCGGCGATGGTTTTAGCACAAAAATAACCCAGAAAAGCACCCGAAATTGGCGGTTTGGGTTTAAAACGTAAGTGTTAAAACGGGAAAATATTAAAAGGCAAAAGGAAAACAAATTAAAAACAAAAAATAGAGAAGTGAGGCGTGGCGGAAACGGGGCGGCATCAAACCCCACACAGC
This sequence comes from Onychostruthus taczanowskii, assembly GCF_017590055.1. Classification (NCBI taxonomy): domain Eukaryota; kingdom Metazoa; phylum Chordata; class Aves; order Passeriformes; family Passeridae; genus Onychostruthus; species Onychostruthus taczanowskii. Next base: position 9,219 of record NW_024503202.1, read on the forward strand.
GCAAATCACACACAGTCCCAGAGCAGCGCTGACGGTGAAAAACCCACAATGAAACAACGCCTTAACTACATCAATTAACGATAAAATAATGACTTCAAAGAGCATTGATTAAAAACAACACAACCAACGCCGTTTTAAGTGCGGCGGCCGCCGGAACCCCCTCAGGTTTCCCCCCCACGGTGCTCCCAGACCGCGCTGGGCGCTGCAGCCCCCGCCCGCCCGCGGGGTCCCCGGGGCAAGGAGAGGTCTGTGGGGGTCCCTCCCCGAGGCTCGGGGGTCCCTGCCCGGGTTATAAGGGAGCTGAGGGGGTCCCCACGGCGCCGGTACCGTTGGAGGCCATGGCGGTGCCGCGCGTTCCGCGTCCGCTCCACGTGGCGCCCGCACTGCGCGCCCCGCGCGCCGGCCCGCCCATTTATAGCCTCGGCCGGCGCGTCCCACCCAGCGGCGCGCGAGGGGGGGGGAGCAGGGGAAGCTCCCCCTGGAGGTGGTACGGTCCTGGCGGGAAAAGGGGGCGGGAGGCAGAGAGGGGCTCCGCGCTCTGGCCGCGGCCAAAGGCGAGTGGACGTGCGGCGTGCTGCTGACCGTCCTGGAGCGGCTGGAGGGGCCGCCCCGGCCGGGGCCCTTCGGTGAGTGACCGCTGCGATGTCCGGCCGGGGCGGGGGTCACTGCGGGGGTCACTCCAGTGGTCACTCCAGTGGTCACTCCAGTGGTCATTCCAGTGGTCATTTTGGGGAGGATTCCCTGGTTTTCTCAGGTTTTATGACCCCAACCTCAGTGAGTGACCGCTGCGATGTCCGGCCGGGGCGGGGGTCACTGCGCTGGTCACTGCGCTGGTCACTGCAGTGGTCACTCTGCTGGTCACTCCAGTGGTCATTTTGGGGAGGATTCCCTGGTTTTCTCAGGTTTTGTGACCCCAAACCTCAGTGAGTGACCGCTGCGATGTCCGGCCGGGGCGAGGGTCACTGCGCTGGTCACTCCACTGGTCACTCCAGTGGTCACTCCAGTGGTCATTTTGGGGAGTTTTGGGAATTTTTCCTGTTTTTCCTAATTTTTATGACCCCAAACCCCAGTGAGTGACCGCTCTGATGTCTGGCCGTGGCCTGGGAGGGGTCAGTGCCCAGTGGTCACTCCAGTGGTCATTTTGGGGATTTTTGGGAATTTTTCCTGTTTTTCCTAATTTTTATGACCCCAAACCCCAGTGAGTGACCGCTCCCATGTCCGGTCGTGGCCTGGGAGGGGTCAGTGCCCAGCGGTCACTCCACTGGCCACTCCGTTGGTCACTCCAGTGGCCACTCCATTGGTCACTCCACTGGTCACTCCAGCGGTCACTCCATTGGTCATTTTTGGCCATTTTTTCCCATTTCCCCAGATTTTTACTACCCCAGTTTGATGAGTGACCGCTCCGATGTCCGGCCGTGGCCTGGGAGGGGTCAGTGCCCAGCGGTCACTCCACTGGCCACTCCGTTGGTCACTCCAGTGGCCACTCCATTGGTCACTCCACTGGTCACTCCAGCGGTCACTCCGTTGGTCATTTTTCCCTTTTCCCCAGATTTTTACGACCCGCAGCGCGACGCCGCCCCCGCGCACCGCTCGGACTGTCCGTGCTGCCGGCCGGAGCCGGGGTGGACGCGCCGGGAGGAGGAGGAGGATGATGAAGGACCCAAAAATGAGGACGAAGGCCCCGAGGATGAGGAGGAACCCAAATTCGAGGATGAAGGCCCTGAGGAAGAGGGGGGAGAAGCCAAAAACGAGGAAGAAAACCACGAGGATGATGAAGGAGAATCCAAAAACGATGATGAAGGCCCCGAGGATGATGAAGGACCCAAAAACGATGATGAAGGCCCCGAGGATGATGAAGGACCCGAATTTGGGGATGAAGGCCATGAGGAGGATGATGAAGAACCCAAAAACGATGACGAAGGCCCCGAGGATGATGAAGGTGGAGGCGATGAAGGCCCCGAGGATGACGAAGGTGGAGGAGGGGATGAAGATTAAGGGGGGGAGGGGCTGAGGAGGAGGAGGAGGGTGGGGAGGAAGATGATGATGAGGATGAAGACGAGGAGGAGTTTTGGGTCAAAAAAAGCCCAAAATGGAGCTTTGGGCCTCCATGAAGATGATGATGATGAAGATGAAGATGGCCTCCATGATGCTGAAGATGAAGATGAGGAATTTTGGGTCAAAACTAGCCCAGAATGGACACTTGGTTCTCCATGATGAAGATGAGGAAGAATTTTGGGTCAAAAAACGCCCAAATTGGACACTTGAGTCGTGATGATGATGATGATGATGATGAAGATGAGGAATTTTGGGTCAAAACTAGCCCAGAATGGACACTTGGTTCTCCATGATGAAGATGAGGAAGAATTTTGGGTCAAAAAACGCCCAAATTGGACACTTGAGTCGTGATGATGATGATGATGATGATGAAGATGAGGAATTTTGGGTCAAAACTAGCCCAGAATGGACACTTGGTTCTCCATGATGAAGATGAGGAAGAATTTTGGGTCAAAAAACGCCCAAATTGGACACTTGAGTCGTGATGATGATGATGATGATGATGAAGATGAGGAATTTTGGGTCAAAACTAGCCCAGAATGGACACTTGGTTCTCCATGATGAAGATGAGGAAGAATTTTGGGTCAAAAAACGCCCAAATTGGACACTTGAGTCGTGATGATGATGATGATTCACTCCATTGGTCATTTTTAGCCATTTTTTCCCATTTCCCCAGATTTTTATGACCCCACTTTGATGAGTGACCGCTCCGAGGTCCGGCCATGGCCTGGGATTGGTCAGTGCCCAGCGGTCACTCCATTGGTCACTCCAGTGGTCACTCCAGCGGTCACTCCATTGGTCATTTTTGGCCATTTTTTCCCATTTCCCCAGATTTTTACTACCCCAGTTTGATGAGTGACCGCTCCGATGTCCGGCCGTGGCCTGGGAGGGGTCAGTGCCCAGCGGTCACTCCACTGGCCACTCCGTTGGTCACTCCAGTGGCCACTCCATTGGTCACTCCACTGGTCACTCCAGCGGTCACTCCATTGGTCACTCCATCGGTCACTCCGTTGGTCATTTTTCCCTTTTCCCCAGATTTTTACGACCCGCAGCGCGACGCCGCCCCCGCGCACCGCTCGGACTGTCCGTGCTGCCGGCCGGAGCCGGGGTGGACGCGCCGGGAGGAGGAGGAGGATGATGAAGGACCCAAAAATGAGGACGAAGGCCCCGAGGATGAGGAGGAACCCAAATTCGAGGATGAAGGCCCTGAGGAAGAGGGGGGAGAAGCCAAAAACGAGGAAGAAAACCACGAGGATGATGAAGGAGAATCCAAAAACGATGATGAAGGCCCCGAGGATGATGAAGGACCCAAAAACGATGATGAAGGCCCCGAGGATGATGAAGGACCCGAATTTGGGGATGAAGGCCATGAGGAGGATGATGAAGAACCCAAAAACGATGACGAAGGCCCCGAGGATGATGAAGGTGGAGGCGATGAAGGCCCCGAGGATGACGAAGGTGGAGGAGGGGATGAAGATTAAGGGGGGGAGGGGCTGAGGAGGAGGAGGAGGGTGGGGAGGAAGATGATGATGAGGATGAAGACGAGGAGGAGTTTTGGGTCAAAAAAAGCCCAAAATGGAGCTTTGGGCCTCCATGAAGATGATGATGATGAAGATGAAGATGGCCTCCATGATGCTGAAGATGAAGATGAGGAATTTTGGGTCAAAACCAGCCCAAAATGGACACTTGGTCCTCCACGATGATGAAGATGATGAAGATGAGGAGGAATTTTGGGTCAAAAAATGCTCAAATTGGACACTTGGGTCGTGATGAAGATGGTGATGATGAAGATGAAGATGAGGAGGAATTTTGGGTCAAAACCAGCCCAAAATGGACACTTGGGTCATGATGAAGATGATGATGATGAAGATGAAAATGAGGAATTTTGGGTCAAAACCAGACCAAAATGGACCCTTGGCCCTCCACGATGATGAAGATGAAGATGAGGAGGAATTTTGGGTCAAAACCAGCCCAAAATGGACACTTGGGTCGTGATGAAGATGATGATGATGATGAAGATGAAAATGAGGAATTTTGGGTCAAAACCAGACCAAAATGGACACTTGGTTCTCCACGATGAAGATGATGAAGTTGGGGAGGAATTTTGGGTCAAAAAATGCCCAAATTGGACACTTGGGTCATGATGAAGATGAGGATGATGATGAAGATGAAGATGAGGAATTTTGGGTCAAAACCAGCCCAAAATGGACCCTTGGTTCTCTATGATGAAGATGATGAAGTTGGGGAGGAATTTTGGGTCAAAAAATGCCCAAATTGGACACTTGGGTCATGATGATGATGATGATGAAGATGATGATGATGAAGATGAAGATGAGGAGCAATTTTGGGTCAAAACCAGCCCAAAATGGACCCTTGGTTCTCCACGATGATGAAGATGAAGATGATGAAGACGACAATGAATTTTGGGTCAAAAAATGCCCAAAT
>NW_024503203.1:0-546 GCF_017590055.1 Onychostruthus taczanowskii
TTTTGGGACAGAATTTTGGGAGGATTTTGGGAGGTGGCTGCCCCACCTGCAGGAGGTGCAGCTGCTGCCTCCTGGCCACGAAGGCGTTGAGCAGCTGGGCCAGGAGCGCCAGGAAGCGCCGCAGGTTTTGGGGCAGGAATTCCCTGGCCAGGCTCTGCAGGGGGATGAAGGGAGGGATGGAGTGGCGCAGGACGCGCAATTCCCGGAATTCCCGGAACTGCTGCAGCTCCAGGTGGAAGCAATCCAGGTAGGAGCCCTCGAAGGAAGTGTGGAAGGAGAAGGAGAGGCCGTGCCCGGAGAGCTTGGCGCTCACACCTGGGGGGGAGAGAAAATGAGCACAAAATGAGACCAAAATTAGCCTGGAATGAGCCTGAAATTGTCCTGGAATGAGCCCAAAATTGTCCTGGAATTAGCACAAAATTATCCCAGAATGAGCCCAAAATTAGCCTGGAATTAGCCTGAAAAGTATCCTGGAATGAGCCCAAAATTGTCCTGGAATTATCCTGGAATCTAGGCCAAAATTATCCTGGAATGAGCACAAAATTA
>NW_024503204.1:0-546 GCF_017590055.1 Onychostruthus taczanowskii
GGATCCTGCCGCCAGGAGGGATAAACGAGGGGATGAAGGATTAAAAAGCTGTTTGGGGTTGTTGGGATCCGCTGGCGCTGCAGTGAAAATGTCTGTGCTTCCCGGGAGTTGGGATCGCTTGGAAAGCTCTGGGCAGGACGTGTGAGGTTTGACAGGGATCTGGGGCAGCGTTTGGGGCACAATTTCGGGATCTGCCTTTGGAGAAAGGACGACTTTGCTTCCTTTTTCATATTTTTATTTCTTTTTCTTCTTGTTTTAATTTATTTATTCTGCTTTTATTTTTTTAACTTTCTCTTTCATTTTTTCTCTTTTTCTTCTCTTTTTTTCCTCTTTATTCCTTTTCCTTTCATTTTTTCCTTTTCACTTCTTCCTTTTCCTTTCCCTTCACTTTTTCTCCTCCCTTTCCCTTCCTCTTTCTCTTCCCTTTTCCCCTCTCCTCCACCTTTCCCTTTTGTTTCCCTTCCTCTTTTCCTTCTTCCTTTCCCTTTCCCTTCCCCTTCTCCTTCTTCCTCCTCCCTTTCCCTTCCCTTCCTCTCCACCCCCTCC
>NW_024503205.1:0-546 GCF_017590055.1 Onychostruthus taczanowskii
TTCTGTTATTTATCTCTGTCTTTGGTATCCTCACCAGACCTTTTGCTCTCCTTTAATGCATTTCTTGGCAATTTTGGCTGAATTTTGCTTTAACAGCTAACCTGCAGCCAAAATAATATCCAGCCTTAGATAATCATAATTTAGCAGCTGTGCCACAGCCATCACTGTCAAAATGTGTCCACTCTGCAGGAAAATCCAGAATTTCTCACCAGTACAGTGCTGCACCCAACTGTTTCATAAATTAAGAAGTGATCAGAGGTGGGCCACTGTTCTACAAAGAGATTTTCATATATTGTTGTGCTGAAAATACACAACTGGGTGTTAGAGCTCTCCTAAACAAATTATTTTCCTAGGATTCAACAAGCTAATAATTCATGCTAATTTTGCTCACGTTCACCCTCTCTCCTGACCCCTCAGCAGTCTGCTAATGTAACCCTAATACATGGAATTATCTGGAATGAGGAAGCATTCCTGGATGGTGAGGACCTGAATTCTGGTCTGTCTTGGCTCTAGGAACTGGCTGTTATATTCTCCATAAACAAATAG
>NW_024503206.1:0-546 GCF_017590055.1 Onychostruthus taczanowskii
TAGGGGGATTTTGGAAGTTTTTTGGGGGGATTTCAGGGGGGATTCGGGGGCTCCGAGCGGGGATTTGGGGGGTTCGGGGCAGATTTTTGGGGTTTTTTTGGTGGGATTGGGGCAGTTTTGGGGTGTTCGGGCGATTTTGGGGTTATTTGACATTTTTGGGGTGAATTGATGAGAATTTGAGGGGGTTGGGGTGGAAATTTTTGGGGTTTTTTATGGGATTGGGGCAGTTTTTGGGGTATCTGGGGCAGTTTTGGGGGTATTTAATGTTTGTGGGGTAAATCCATGAGAATTTGGGCTGTCCAGGACATTTTTTTGGGGTATTTGGGGCAGTTTTGGAGATATTTGACATTTTTGGGGTGAATTAATGAGAATTTGAGGTGTTCAGAGCAATTTTTGGGAATTTTAAATAGGATTGGGGCAGGTTTTGGGGTATTTAATGTCGATGGGGTAAATTCATGAAAATTTGGGGTGTCCAGGGCATTTTTGGGGGGTATTTGCTGCAGTTTTTGGAGATATTTGACATTTATGGGGTGAATTAATGAGAAT
>NW_024503207.1:0-546 GCF_017590055.1 Onychostruthus taczanowskii
CCCCACCGGCTTCTACATTGTCCCACAGTGGGATTTAAGGTTCTCTTCCTTCTTTCTGTGTGTCCATTACACACAGATGACTCCCGGATGCATACTCCAGGGAAGCTGCCAGAAGTGAGGCATAGGCCCCAACGTCTTCTTTGAGGTGCCGTAATTGTGCAGCAGCAGTGTGCTGTGTGTGCAGCAGGTTGGTTACTTGGCTTTTTTAAAAAATGCAAATTTTTACAAATATCGAAGCAAGATAAAAAAACTAATGTACTGAAACCCTCTGCAAACACTCACTATAAACAAATATCAATTGAAGTTTAACAATTAAGTTTATTACATATTACTACAAATAAAGAGCACATATACAAACACAGAAATATCAATATCCCTCTCTAAATAACCTCAGGCCTAGAACTAAATGAATACAATTTCAGAACTATACAAATCCATATGCATTTCAATAGAAGTAAATACACCACCATAACAATGGGCAGCGTAAACATATATGAAGTCTTATATATGACACATAATAAGACTTATGAAAACATATACATAATA
>NW_024503208.1:0-545 GCF_017590055.1 Onychostruthus taczanowskii
AAATTCCCCCAAAAAATTCCCCAAAAACTCCCCCAAAAATACCACAAAGTTCCCCAAAAAGTGCCACAGAATTCCCCTAAAAATAACACAAAAATCCCAAAAAATCCCCTAAAAAGTCTCAAAAATTCCCCTAAAAATCCCCAAAAATTCCCCTAAAAATCCCCAAAAATGCCCTACAAAACCCCAAAAAATCCATAAAAATCCCTCAAAATTTCCAAAAAATTCCCAAAAATTCCTCCCCAAAGTCCTGCAAAGTTCTCCCAAAAATCCCCTAAAAATCCCACAAAATTCCTCTAAAAACCCTCCAAAATTTCCCCAAAAATACCAAAACATTTCCCCAAAAAGCCCCTAAAAATCCCACAAAATTCCCCCAAAAATCCCTTAAAAATCCCACAAAAAATCCCCAAAATCCCACAAAATTCCCCCAAAAATCCCCAAAATCTCACAAAATTCCCCCAAAAATCCCCCAGACCTGACCCTAAATCCCCTAAATCCTCCAAATTCCCCCCAAGCCCCCCAAATCCCACCCAAACCCCCCAAAACTC
>NW_024503209.1:0-545 GCF_017590055.1 Onychostruthus taczanowskii
GCTTTCACATGGGAACTTGCACAGTGCTATCTTGACTTAGAAGAAATGTCAGAGCAGGCCTGATTTTATACAGCTTTTCTTTATAATTTTTCTCTCTTACTGCAACATGAGACTTTTAAAATTAAAGCTGGTTTAAGCACTGCAGGGGAAAACAAAGCCTGCTGGTCTTGAGTCAAAACCAGGAGTATCCAGCAGGTAAAAGGGCAAGGCCTGTCCCATGCCCCATCCCATCCCATGAGATGTCTCAGCTCTTCTGGACATGCTGTATCAAAAGAGATCACATTAAAATCTCACCACTCCAGCCTCCTGAGGTGCAACAAGCACAGACTAATTACTTATTCAGCAATGTGAAGCGGAGAATTACTCCTGTGGGTTGTTTTGAATTAATCACCTTTCAGTCAGGGTGAGCCATCACGGCTTGGCTTTCCTCACCGTGTCCCCCAAACAGAAATGACTCACGGCCCTCACTCAGGGTGACAGCGCTGATTTTGTTCAGTTTTGCAGGTTTTCCCTCCTGCTGCTACCTGAGCCATCCAAAAAAAAAA